>NC_134586.1:114156113-114238613 GCF_037038515.1 Microtus pennsylvanicus
CCTCATTTTGATTTAACAAGACTTACTGTTTGAATGTGACCTATTTTTGGCTTCAGGACTTCTGAGCTCTGAGGAAAAGGGTTGGTTACACTGGTCAGTGACTCTATAATAGAATACATACACAAGAGACCCTGTATATTGGAAGAGGAACAGGAGACTGGAAAGCTTTCTACTAAAATACAAATTTACCATATTTTGGCCCTGTCTTCCCCTAGGGTGGAATGGCAAAGTTGGGAAGGGCTGTGCTGACTTAGTCCTGTAGGGGAGCTGCTACTGTCTTGCAGCCCAGCTGGGTAATACTAGCTATTAATGGACTCTGGGCAAGCCTAGCAATCAGGAGTACCAGTGAGAAGTAGATTATGAGCCATGATGGAGCCAATAGGGAGCCATACGAGTTTTTTTTTTTTACCCTAAATTGTCTAATTTCTACCTCCAGTTCTTATCCCACCTCCCTCTGAAGAGATAACACTAACTACCATTGTGGGATTGGGGCAATGACTGATCTGGTTTCTTGTAGCTGATTTTAGGGTATCAGGTGACAGTATTGTGATACCCTTCCAGAGAGACTCTTGTAAAGACCAAACTCTCAGATGTAGACAGAAAAGGAATCCCTTTACTGTAGTCTGGGAAGAGCTAAAATATCCAAAGTCTATAAGACATTCTTGATGAGCTCACAATAGTCCCATCTGTTAGATGTTTCCCTTTAACTTCTAAAGTTGGTCTCCAGAGTTATGAACACATAACCAACATTCACACCCTTTTATATCTGTTTTATCAGCCAAAAGTCAGCATGATGCTCTTCCCATGTATCTTCTGAATAGAGAGAGAAAGGGTATTTAGCATCATTTAATTTGAATGTTAAAACAATAAATGTCCTTTCCTTCTTTGCTGTGGGAAGGTGTTCTAGGAGCCAAGGTCTGATGTCTCACATCTGGACAACAGCTTTTTAGTCAAGAAGAAAATGTTAGTGAGATTTGTTATCTAAGTAACATCTCATATAGACTCATATCTAATGTCTGTGGAGTGCTATCCCTTGTGTTGTTACCAATTCTCTTAGTCTTTGATTAAATTTTCTCCTTGAGTACTGAAGAACAATGCAGGTTGCCAAAATTAATCTTTCTTTCTCTGTTGTCAAGGCCAGTTGAGCAACTAGTCCTCAGAAGTCACTTGGGCTTGGAAGGGATCTCAGACTCTTCAGGTCTCTCTTTTATCGTGTGTCCATCATTGTGAGAATAATGCAAAGGCTTTGCTTTATTACTGTGGCTTCCTTTGAAGCCTCGAGGAAATATTTCCCACCTTGATCCTCCATTTTAGACTTGATAATGTTTCAGATTTGTTGAGTGGGTTCTCCATGGCCTCCATGAACTGAACAATAAGTGATCAATGGCCCTTGTTCCTAGGGACCTCATTGACCTTATATGGAAAGGGGAGGAATATTCCCCCTTTTGATCCCTCTGACCACATTAGAATGGCCTCTAAGAATGATTATTAAACACCCAGAAGATCAGTTTTACACCAGTTTTGTACTTTTAACTACTTTATAATATTTCAATATTATAAACTTAATAAACTTTGTTTGACATACATTTTAGCCAGTCCTTGAAATAATTGATATCTGATCTTTCCAACTTCAATAAATATATGATCTCTAAATCTCATCCTTTATATACCTTAAACAACTTACTCAGACCCTCATTTATTCTAGAGCCACTCAGTCATCATTATCTTCGTATAGTTCTTTTTTTTCACTAAGGGCATTTACACTTTTATGTTCTTCTAACATGTTCTTTTATGTGCTGCTATTTTCTAGTATCATGAGAAATAGAAACATTGACAAATATGTTTATGATCTGTTGTGAGATATTTCTCCCCTGTGGAGGGGAGGAAGCAATGTCTTTCCCAAATGTAAGTCCCAGTGAAGATGCAAAGTACAATTTCACCAAAGTCCATCCTGAAGAACCAAGAATTTTGTTGAGTTTACTTACTGAACATGGGTGAAAAGATATAAAGATTTTAATACTGCAGTGATATTAGTCAAAATGACCTCAATGTCCCATACAGAGTAGCACTCTTAGGAGGTGGCCTTGTTGGAGGAAGTATGTCATAGTCACTTTCTGCTATATGTTGATCTGAATGTAGAACTCTCAGTTCTTTCTCCAGTACCGTGTCTGCCTGTATCCACCATGTTTTCTGTCATGATGATAATGGACTAAACTCTCTGAAACTGTAAGCCAGCCTCAATAAAATATTTTTCTTTATAAGTTTTTGCTGTGGTCATGGTGTCTCTTCACAGCAAAAGCAGCTCCACAGGAATGTTTCCAGTGTGTACAATGGCTCTTCCATAGCTGCATATGTGGAGCTTATCTTCTCTCTACTCTTCCACTGCCCGTATACTCTCTATTATATTACTTTTCTCAGTGGATGTAGGAAGTAAGCCTGTTAGCACTCAAGTTAAATTAACACTTTTAAAGATGGCTTTCTCATAGGTTCATACACAGAATCTACATCCTCCCAAATCTTTCCCAGGCTGTGTACTCTAGCTCATCCCTAGAACCACAAGGTCACATATCATTGTATACAGTTGCCTGGAAAAGAGACTACATACTTGATGGAGGGTATACCTTCTTTCATGATAGAATATCAACAGTCAGCAAAAGTGTTGGTGGTCATCCTTTGTAAACAGGTATAGTAATAGGAGCAGTGGGGCTGCATCCCCAGCACCCCGGCCGCCTGCTAGCTTATGCCCCAAAATAACAACACACAAACTGTATTCATTTAACACTGCTTGGCCCATTTCTATCTAGCCTCTTCTCGGCTAACTCTCGCACCTGGACTAGCCCATTTCTTATAATCTGTGTAGTCCACGAGGTGGCTTACCAGGAAGATTCTAGCCTATGTCCATCCTGGGTTCGAGCTTCATCGCGTGCGTCTGGCTGGGTGAGCGGGGCATGGCGTCTCTGCTCCAGAGAGCAGAGCTGTCAAGTCTGAGCTCACTTCCTCTTCCTCCCAGCATTCTGTTCTGTTTACTCCACCCACCTATTTTCTAACCAATGAGGCCAAGCAGTTTCTTTATTACTTAACCAATGACCTTCCTCCATCAAACAGGCACAGCTGATCACAGGAAAGTACTGATTGTCTTAAGATAGTGCTGAGTAATAACAATTAAATGAAAGAAAGCTGAATCAAAACTAAAAGATAATGTAATAAATTAATATTTCTTAGGTACAAACTGTTCAAATAAGCCTTGGATAAAACACAAGACACTCTTTGTATGATACATGGCATCACTACTGTATCCATGCTTTTGGATTTTAATGTGAGTATGTAGTTGATACCAAGAAACAACAAATATATAACAAACATCATGGAATTGATGTTTACAACATCCAGTACAACACAACTAAGAAATCCCTCTTAAAACTAGTCATGCTCCAGCTTAATCTAGAGTGTCCTTTATACAGGGGGTTTCTCATGTATTGTTCTCACTACAGATTTGTATACATAAAAGATAAACATTAACATTTTAGCATTCAAATCTCTAACAGTCCTCTTTAACATACTACTTGTCTTTGTGGTATTTCAGAGGCAGCCGTCCCTCAGCCAAATTCTACTTTGTGTGACTTACTAATTATTGGCCAATCCTTTTTATCACCAATTTTACTCTTCTGTGTTGCAATTTAGTAGTGTAATACACAGTACATGAGATGCCATTTACAACTCCCACAAATTACCTCCAAATGGACCTTACACCTAAATGTCAAATGCTAAGTGCAGAACTTCTAGAAGATACTTGAAACTAGGCTTCTCTGAGTTTGGCAACCTGCCTTGGCTTTGGGAGGTTTCTCTAAGGCCCTCATGTATATAGCAATAACAGCTGTGTCTCTAATCTCGGGAATATGCTTGAGAGAGCTGGTAAAGATGGGGCCAGGGCCTTTGGACAATGGTTTTTCAGATCCTCAGAACCAATAACTTTTCATGGAAGGGTGAAAACTGGTTATCAGTCCCAACACCACTGTGGACTTTGTTTATAATGTTCTTGAGTTACCCAATGTTCCTCTTGTGCAACATTGTCTGATTATCCTCTTTCTGAATTTGTATACTTCCATTTAAAACCGAACCCATTGTTTTACATTAGCAAGATATTGATGTTAAATTTGGCACAAATCTCCAGTCAATCTGGGATATGTCTGTCTTTAGATTAACCCACCTGTTCTGTCACTCAGACCTCACTATCCAATCAGAGCCTCCAGCAGACCCACCAGTCAAATGGGAGGGTTCTTTCTGAAGTCAGGCTTCTGGTTTAGCTCTTCCAGAAGGAAAAAAATCACAGTCTCTCTCATGCACTGCACCTTAGACTCCCTTGTGGGAAGAGAGCGTGTCAGCTCGGCAGCTGCACCATGGAGAGTGAGTGGTTGTTCTCCACAGATGGGAGGAGCGGTGGGCCAAGGTGAGTGAGGGGCCAATGTCCCCATGTGCGGAGGAGTGGCCGGCCTTGGTATGTGAGGGGCCGTTCTCGCTGCTGGTGTGGTGGGACCTCCCCTGGCTGGGTGGGAGTCAGTGGACAGACACAGAGTTTAGTTTGTTTCTGCCTCATCCTAAGTAGTTCTAAGTGATCTCTGCTGGCAGCCTCTGAATAACTTCACTGTCTGGGCTGTGTCTGCACAGAGCAGAGCATAGGGAGCCTCAAGTGGTGGTGCCTGTAGTGCTTATATTGTCGCATGTGGAGAGATACCACCAGATTTGCCAAACTTGGAGACTGGTCTCTCCAGTATCTTCAGAAGTTCTGCACTTTTAACATTTAGGTTTAGAATCCATCTGTAGTTAATTTTATGGAGCTTGTAAATGGTTTCTCCTGTGTAGAGTATTACTCCACTGCTAAACTGTGATGTAGAAAAGTATAATTGATAATAGAATTAATGGTATAAGGATTTACCAGTTCTTAGGAGACATTAAGTCACACAAGGTAGAATTTAAGTAAGGGAGGACCACAAAAACCTCAAAGATAAGTAGTATGCTAACCATGCCTGTTAGAGATTAGTATGATGAGATGCAAATGTTTATTCACCAGTATAGATTGCTGCGTGGAGCCGCACCTAATGGTGCTGGCTTCTGCCCTCCGCGATCCCAAAAGCGAGTGCTCTCTATGATAATCAACTCCTATTATTGGATAAGGCCTGACTCATCCTATTGTCATGCAATGATTGTCAGCTGCTTGCATGTGCATGGACTTATGGGCAGTGCCCACCTGGCAATCCAGGGTTGGTGGCCCATGCCTTTTTCATGGCTGGGAGAGGTTTGCCTGGGGAGAGAGGAAGATATCTTCAATTGTCAAAAGGTCCTGAATAAACTGCTTGCAGGAAGAGCTCTGGTGTTGCATCTTCCTTGCTGTTCGAGGTGGGCGTGACAAATGGTGGCCCCTATGGAGAACCTCCAAACCTCTCTCCATGGAGCTCAGAACTTGCTGCAGTCAGGGGGTGCACCGGTAAGTCCGCGACAAAAGCGGGTTTTCCGCTCTCGCCAGTAAGAAGGGAGAGCAGGGTAGTGAGAGCTGCGACTAAAGCGGGCGGGTCATGTCTGCATTCGTTTATGCTGCTACATTTCAACCCAGCCGCCTGCCCCTATTACTACAGGGTCAAAGTGAGAGCTGCGACTAAAGCGGACGGGTCAAAGTGAGAGCTGCGACTGAAGCACACCGGTGAAAATGGGAGCTGCGACTAAAGCGGACGGGTCAAAGTGAGAGCTGCGACTGAAGCACACGGGTGAAAATGGGAGCTGCGACTAAAGCGCACGGGTGAAAATGGGAGCTGCGACTAAAGCGCATGGGTCAAAGTGAAACTAAAAGAAAGAATAGGATTTTAGAATGGGCACTTCAACATCACATAAGATGCTGGATAGGGGTTTATCAATCTTGTTGATTTTTCTCCAAGAACCAGCTTTTTGTTTCAATGATTCTTTGGATTGTTTTCTGTGTTTCTATTTTGTTGATTATTTCCAGTCTTCTACTCCTCCTAGGTGAGTCTGCTTCTTTTTTCTATAGCTTTCAGGTGGGCTGTTAATTCTCCAATGTGTGCTTTCTCCATTTTCTTTAAGTGGGTACTTAGTGCTATGAACTTTCCTCTTAGTACTGCTTTCATAGTTTCCCATAGGTTTGAGTATGTTGAGTCTTTATTTACATTGAATTCAAGAAAGACTTTAATTTCTTTCTTTATTTCTTCCTTGATCCAGGTGTGATTCAGTATTTGACTGTCCAGTTTCTATGAGTTGTAGGTTTTCTGGGGATAGC
The DNA here is from genome assembly GCF_037038515.1 of Microtus pennsylvanicus. Taxonomy (NCBI): domain Eukaryota; kingdom Metazoa; phylum Chordata; class Mammalia; order Rodentia; family Cricetidae; genus Microtus; species Microtus pennsylvanicus. The sequence continues at coordinate 114,162,397 of NC_134586.1, forward strand.
ACTGTTTTTGAATTCTAACTTTAATCCATGGTGATCTGATAAGACACAGATGGTTACTAATATTTTTTGTAACTGTGGAAGTTTCCTTTGTTACCGACTATGTGGTCAATTTTCCACATATTCTTTCCTGTTTTGGTGGAATGTTCTATAAATGTCTGTTAAGTCCATTTGATTCATTACCTCCATTAATTCTCTTATTTCTCTGTTAGGTTTTTGTCTGGTTTACCTGTCCATTGGTGAGAGAGGAGAGTTGAAGTCTCCTACTATTATTGAGTGTGGTTTAATGACTGCCTTGAGTTCTAGTAATGTTTCTTTTACATAATTGGGTGCTTTTTTATTAGGGGCATAGATATTCAGGATTGAGATTTCATCCTGATGAATTGTTTCTGTTATGAATATAAAATGTTCCTCCCCATCTCTTCTGATTGATTTGAGTTTGAAGTCAACTTTGTTAGAAATTAGTATGGCCACACCTGCTTGTTTCTTAGGTCCATTTGCTTGATAAACCTTTTTCCAACTGTTTACTCTGAGTAGATGTCTATCTTCATGGTTGAGGTGTGTTTCTTGTGAACAGCAGAATTTTGGATCCTGTTTTTGTATCCAATCTCTTACCCTGTGCCTTTTTATAGGTGAGTTGAGTCCATTGATATTAAGTGATATTAATGACCAGTGGTTGTTAACTTCAGTCATTTTTTTTTGGTAGTAGAGTTTGTGTGTTTCGCTTCTTCATGTTGTGCTGGCGAAGGATCATTAGATGTTTGAGTTACTGTGGGCATTGTTGGACTCCTTGGTTTGTGATTTTCCTTCTATTACTTTCTGTAAGGCTGGATTTATGGCTATGTATTATTTAATTTTTTTTTATCCTGAAAAATTTTGTTTTCTCCATTTATAGTGAATGAAAGCTTGGCTGGATATAGTAGTCTGGGCTTGCATCCATGGTCTCTCAGTTTCTGCAGTACATCTATCCAAGACCTTCTGGCTTTCAGGGTTTCCATAGAGAAGTCAGGTGTAAGTCTGATAGGTTTACCTTTATAAGTTACTTGAACTTTTTCCTTTGCAGCTCTTAATATTCTTTCTTTATTCTATATGTTATTAGACCATCAAGTGTTTTATACAGCCAAAGAATCACAACTTCACTGAGTTATACAATTGCAGCATAAACCAAAGCAACATGCCTTAAAATAGTATTTCTCAATACATATTACAACCAGGTTATAGGGTGTTGGGGGTTGAACTCAGGGCTTTGTGTAGAGTAAGTAAGCACTTATCAACTAAGCTACAACCCCAGCTAGAAAAAAATTTAAAGGAAGCCGGGCGGTGGTGGCACATGCCTTTAATCCCAGCACTAGGGAAACAGAGGCAGGCGGATCTCTGTGAGTTCGAGACCAGCCTGGTCTACAAAAGCTAGTTCCAGGACAGGCTCCAAAACCACAGAGAAACCCTGTCTCGAAAAAAACCAAAAAAATTTTTTTTAAAGGAATAAAACTGGGGATAAAAATAGCTTTGAGTATGCTGGTTAGGATTAAAACCAAACTAAGATAGGAAAAACATATTCACAACTGACTGATAACATTTGTTTGTGATTTAATATGAATTTCAAGAGTGTGTTGGTCTCAATGGAAATATCTCCCATAGGCTAAGGCATGTGAATACTTGGTCTGCAGTTGTTGGCGCCGGGAGGGTTTACGAGATATGGTTTTGCTGGAGGAATGTTATAAGCCACACATTGGGGTGACACCTGTCATGTTTCAGCCTTGACAATGTTCACACATTCCAGGGTAGGGGCATGAGGATTAAAACTATTAAGCAAAAGGAACAGAGATATGAGAGAAATAAGAGACAGAGACACAGAATAGCACTGAGAGGGAAATTCAGTGAATATTAAATCTTCCACATTTATTTTCCACATGCTTATTATATACTCCACTCCAAAAGGGGAGAGGGAGGCAAGAGACTTCATTAACATGATATAAGGAATAGACCAGGTATCCTGCAGGCAGCCACTCCCTGTAACCTCCTGCCAAACCCCCACCCCCTTAAGGAACAGGAATAGATTTGAATTCTCCAACCTTTGGTGAAGGTGGAGCAGGCCCACCTTTGTATTCAAACTACTAATTAACCACACCCTAGGTCAGGACCTCTTATTTGGAGCCATACCTGTTGTCAACACCTTTGAGAGAACAAGAATAAGCTCAAACCCTATGACTCAAGGTGGAACTGGACTCACCTTTCTGGACCCTGGCAGAGGAAGTAAGTTTCTGGAGTGGGCCTTGAAAGCTTTGCCACTTCCAGTTCACTTTCTGTTTCCAGATTGCAGTTGAAGAGGAAAGTTCTCTGCATCCTTCTGCCACCATGCCTGCTGCCTGTTGCTTCTGCCTTGCCATTATGAACCCTAACCCTCTGGAACTGGAAGCCAAAATAAGCTTTTGTATGAATTGCTTTGGTCATTTTATCACAGGGAGAGACTAATTAACTAACTAACTAATACAAAGGGCTTTTTTTTTTTTTACTTAGTCATTTGTTCTGGATAAAACCATGCTTAAAAACAAATCACCAGCAACCTTTTCAATAATTCCTTCTTCCAGATGCCAAAATGTACTTTTATTTCATATTAGACATAGACGAATTTCTCCCTTCCTCCCTTTTCTCCTGCCCGACTCTGTCCTTCCTTCCTATCTGTGGTACTGGGAACTAAACCCAAAGCCTGTCTATGCTAGGTTAGGCTTCTACCTTGAGCTACATCTTTAGCTCCCTCCCAACTTTATGGATCATATATTTTAAAATCTTGATATTTTGTGTCACAGACTGAGAGATCTGTTTGTCAAGTGGTTTTATTCTACTAACAAAACCAAAGTTGGGGTATGTATCAGGCTTTTTCTTTTTTGGGCCACTAACCAGCTCCCATGACATAGAGGCTTCTTATTTGTTCTGAATGCTTGGCCAAGCTTAAGTTCATTTCTGACTAGTTCTGTTAACTTAATTAATCTGTTTCTCTTTATCTTTTGCCTCAGGGCCATTTACTTTTCCTTCCTTCTGTATATCTTACTTTCACTGCTTCCCACATCTGACTGGCTGGTACCTGCCTGACTGCTGGCCCTGGGTACCTCCCTCATTCTCCCCCTTCTTCTTGTTCCTCTTGTTCTCTCTCTCCCCTTTCTACCCCCACCTAGATTCTTCCTTCTATTCATTCTCTCTGGATGCCAGTCCCACCTCTCCTTTCTCTGACTAGCTGTAGGCCAGTTATTAGACCAATCAGGTGACTCAGACAGGCAAGGTGAAACAAATGAGACACATATTTATGTAGTTAAACACACTTCCTTACATCATTAAGTAAACGCAGCACAAACAAATGTAGCACACCTTTATATAGTTAAAGTAATATTCCACAGCATAAACAAATATTACATACCTTTACATAGTTAAAATAATATTTTACAACATGTAAAGTTTGTGCTTCAGGGATTCTGTGAACATACTAGAAAAATAGAAGTGGTATCTAATGTTATCTACCTATTCAAGCAATAGTCTAATGTCAAAGAAACTGCTTGGATTAATTCTAAAATAAAGTGGTTGTATATAGAAATATATCAAGGCTTTTTTCTGTGTGCTTTACTGTATCATTCTAGGTTATTTTAAGAATTTCTCACTGGGCTAGAGAGCTGGCTCACCAGTTAAGGGCACTTGTTATTGCAGAAGACCTGGGTTTGATTCTTGGTGTTTACATGGTAGTTCACAACCATCTTTTACTCAGTTGTAGAGATTCAGCATTCAGTACTCACTAAGTTGCTCTCTTGGTATTATCCCATGTCTCTGTGTTTCTTTCATATCTCTGTTCCTTCTACCTCTGGGAAATATGAGTCTCTAGAAACAAAAGTGAGTACCATAGCACTTTTCCATGGACTTGCACTTTTGGCATTATTAACCACAGTTTTGGAAAATAACATCTTTATTTATGTAACTGTATATGTTGAGTGCTGTAAAGATTGAGTATGGAAGGATAGCAAGTTCTCCTTGAGGAAGCAACAAACGAGAAAATTGCTTCTCCTTACTCTGTTCCAATCTGGATATTTGCTATGGGGCAGGGACAGGAAAGTCTTCCTGAACTCTGTATGTCATTTCCCATTAACATTTAGTGGAAAACACTTGGATTTATGATCATTAAAAGTTATGAAATTAAAAACTGTGCTTTGTTTCAAAAACTCAAGTCTACGGTTTCCAGGCCCTTCCACTAAGAAACAGTTACTTCATCACTTTTACTTCTTTCTGGGAGAAGTGCTTGGCACACAGTGAACAGAAATGAAAACATGAGATAGCAGATCTCCAAAATGCTTGCAGCCTAAAAGGTCTGTAGGCATCTTTTATGTAATAAGTAATGGAATAGCTGGAAAACTGCCTTTCAAAGTGTAAGCTTGAGGCCAAAAAAGTAAAGACATGACAAGGCCTTTGAGAAATAGAGTAACATGAGATGAAATTGGGAAATGTCAAGGCAAGGTTGTTGGTTTTTTTTTTAATATAAAGCCACTTAGTGGAGTATTTAATGAAGTTTTATTTAAACAGATTATACCACTTGAACATTTGCATTAATCTTTCCTGGGCAATGTGGCCTTGAGGAGAATAAGAATGAGTAGGGTGCCAAAGACTGTTCTAAATTACATTGCTAGCCTGGGTGGCCCAAAAAAGAAGTGTGGAGAACAAATGATAGTTCTTTGCTTTGTGCCAAGATATTTCTACAAGTTTCTAGAAAATTATTGTTGCAGATTGTCAGTGAAATTTTTGCACTCACTAGATAGTCTGTGATTATAAATTACATACTAAGAACAAAAAGGAGTCATATCTAATGTGAGAGAGGGAATATTTTGAGATTTAATTTCTTGAAGTGCCTGTAACTGAGAAATGGAAATGTATTTGAAATATTTCCCTCAATTTTTTATTCAAGTAAATGCTAGACTAAAGGTAGTTACAAAGCAGGATAGAGAAAATTCACAACCAAGAGAGAGATAAGGTCAACTTGCCAGCTTTCAGAAAGTGACCTAATTGCCAGACTGTCTATAGAAGGTGAACAATTAGCACATCAGACTGTGTTTCTGAGAAGGAGAAAATCCCAACAAGGGAAATCCTAGTTTTAAACATCTTACTGTAGAAATTCTACAATTTTGTGAAAGAGGAAAATCTGTTATGGTTCAATAAATTTTAAGTCATAAAGCAATCCAGATTAATTAGTCGTTGCCTCTTTTAAAGCCTACCTGCTCCCAATTTGTTTGCATCAGAACTGGAATGCAGGAACATACTGGGCAGTGAGGACTACTGAGAACTCAAGAACAATGGCAATGGGTTTTTGATCCTACTGCATGTACTGGCTTTGTGGGAGCCTAGGCAGTTTGGATGCTCACCTTACTAGACCTCGTTGGAGGTGGGTGGTCCTTGGACTCCCTACAGGGCAGGGAACCCTGACTGCTCTTCGGGTTGATGAGGGAGGGTGACTTGATTGGGGGAGGGGGAGGGAAATGGGAGGTGGTGGCGGGGAGGAGGCAGAAATCTTTAATAAATAAATAAATAAAATTTTAAAAAAAGATTTTACATTTATTTACTGCACTGTATGCCATGGCATGCATGCAGAAGGCAGAGGATAATTTGCAGGAATATATGCTTCCCTTCCACCATTTGGGTTCTGGCCATCGTACCTAGGCCATCAGACTTGGCAGCAAGTACCCTTACCTACTGAGTCATCTTGGATGCCCATGGAACAATTTTTCCCTCTACCTCCATGAGCTCTCAAGTTGTGGCCAGCGAGGTCTTGATCTGTATCATATTCATTAAATCTCTTATGAAAAGTGATTTGCTTCGATGGTATTGAAATTTGTGTTCCCACCCATTCCTGTTTCACATGGTTCCAGGACTCCAGCTCTTTTGACATCCTACCTTAAAGGACAGTTTCCCCATCACCACTGAAGAGCCAGGTGCTGAATCATTAATTTCATGTCAGATTGGGGCCAAATGTCTTTGAGCTTCAATGTCAAAGTGAAATAACTAAATACGCTTTTATTGTGAACCACACACCGCTAAGGAAAAGATTTCTGCATGGTAGATGTTTGTCAGTCCATTTCTATGAGTTCAGATTGAACACTTGTAGAAGAGCCCAGGGGTTCTATTCTCTGCATGAACATCCCCAATGGTGGGACTGATTAATGCCTGTCAAATGGCAAGCTTTCAATAAATAGTTGATTAAATCGACCTTCCCCAAACCAATAACTTCTAGTCATTTATTCATTCAGAGTTACTGGAACTAGCGCGTTATCTTCATAGCAATTGTGAAGGATTTTCCTCCCAAAGGATCTCTAAATAAAACAGTGCATGGGTCGTTTATAAAAAAATAAACATCACGTCTAAACCTAGTGATATGTTTTTGTATTTCTGCCCTAGGTTGGCCTCGGTTCCCCCTGGAGAGGCGGGTTAAGGATGTGCTTGCTGCCCTTGAGTCTCCTTCCTTTGTAGTTTTTTGGCTAGCCTGGTTACTCTAGCCCCCCCTCCCCCAGCTGCTGAGCACGCGTCCACGCCCGGGAGCACGCAGCTCCCGCTGCCTGGAGGGCGGGGGCCCCCATGAAAGGTCCAGCCGCTCCTCAAGCCGCGCCGCCCTCTTCCTCACCACCTCCCTCTCCTTGCGGTTTGTGGTATCCTAAGAGTGGTAGAAGGTGTCCTCCCGGATCCAGGCTCTGCCAGGCGGCCACGAGCTCGAATGCCCGCAAGCGTGCGCCCGTGGGAGGAGGCTGCGCTCTTCCCTCAGGGGCCCGGCGCTGCGTGAGGATCCCCGGTCAGCCTGGCCGCTCACTGGCCATGGACAGGCCCGGGCAGCGGGCGAGGTGGCGACGGGAACCCGGGACCCCAGGCCGCGCGACACAGCCCCGAGGCGCCTCGCCCACGCTCGCGCTCCATCCCATCCCCTCCACTTCCTCCATTTAGCGCTCCGGATAGCGAGTGCGGGCTGGACGCGAACCAGGGAAAGCCTTGGGCCTTTCAACTTAGTGGTTTCTGGCCTGCTGCCCGCGCGCTATTTGTGAGGCGTGGCCCGGCGAAGGAGGCACATAGGGGGCGTGGGGCTCCCCAGCTGGTGGCGGTGACGGAGAGGGTGAGTGGGACAATGAGCTGGGCATCTACAAGCTGCCACCTCTTTTAGCTGGCTGAGCGGGCCCACCTGCAAGCACGGCCCGCGTGCTCGGGCCAGGTGTCCCAATGCTTTAAGGCCAAAGCGCCCAGATCATGGCGCACTGCGGCTGGGGCTGTGGGGACGTTCCTTCATTAATTTATTTATTTGTGGAGAGCTTTCTCTGAGCAACCGCGATGGCCAGCACCAGGAGCATTGAGCTGGAGCATTTTGAAGAACAGGACAAAAGGCCGCTGCCAGGGTTGCGGAGAGGGGCTCCCAGCTCCTCAGAGGGCAGCATCATCTCTGGCCCCAAGGGCAATGGGCTCATCCCCCAGCCTGGATCACAGTGCACACTGCAACTTCCACCGCACGCAGACTTTGCAGGCCTTAAGCTTTGAGAAGAAGGCCAAGAAGGCATGCTTCTACTGGAATGGGGACTGCTACTTCAATGGCCTGGTCTTTGCCATCTGCAATGATAGCTTCAGTTCCTTTGATTCGCTTCTCACAGAGCTGACCCTGTGACAATGTGAACCTGCCTCAGGGCGTCCGCACAATCTACACCGTAGACTGCAGTCGGAAGGTCACCAGCTTGGATGAGCTGCTGGAAGGTAGGAGGGGTGGGCAAGGCTTGGCAGGTGCAGGCAATGCTTGGAAGGTGCAGTGACTGTGGGCTGGGTACTTCCCCACCTAGAGCAGGGCAGGTGCTTTCTAGGCAGCCAGGGGGATTAGAGCTACTCTGTAGTTTGTGTTGGGCCCGGGTGCACACATTCTCTGTCCTTCTCAAGAGATTTGCCTTTTTTTTTTTTTGAAGAAAATTCTAATGAGTAGAGACAAATACAGACAATGGTACCTTTAAAATTAGCCAACTTATTTTTGCTGGAAGGGCAAGCTGTTTGAAAGCATAGTCCTCCAGTGAGGCGCGGGGTCACCCTTGGTGGAGCTCAGCGCAGCACCTGTACCATCCCCCTGTTTGGGATCCCACTGTACCTTCTGTGCATGCCTGTGGTTCTGACTTGCTCCAGGTTGGCTTTTCTGATTTCACTTATGGCAAAAATCACTCGAAATCAAGAGGGGCGATCCAGCATAGCAGGTATCAATCCTGGCTTCATCGTGGACCATACTGGACACTTTGAAAAGTATAGGTGACTGGCCCCACCCACCCCTTAGATATTATGATGTGGCATGGTTGGGGTGTGACTTGAGCGTTTAAAGTTTTGAAAGTTCCTCAGATGATTTCAGTGTGTAGACAAAATGGAAAAGTAGCTGTGCTTAAAGAATTTTCCACATTTGGTCGACAGCAGGGTGAATCAAGATGAATCTCTCCTGCCTTCTCCCTGAAGAGGATAACTAGGGTCAAGGGAAGCGACAGCAGAGGCCTATTAGAAATTAGTAGTTCTGGCACAACAACTACGCATCACTCAGAAGGACCACTTGGTAATATGTTGGGTCATTCTTGAGTTTCTGCAATATTTATTAGTTTTTGGGAAGGGATGGGTGGTTGGTAGTTATGAACCTGATTTTTAGTTCTAAACAGCACCCAGAAAGACCAGATACATCCCCTAGTGTGTATGGACTGAATGTATACATGTAGCTACCTCTCAGACATCTTTCGTAATGGAAATAGGGCATTCCATGTAGCCATAGCAATAAGAGGGAGGAAACTGATCTCTGAACTAGGTGGTTTTCTTATTTCAGCATAAACTTATATTCTAAAGTCATTTTCTCCATGTCACAGTTGATGAAACCTAAGCAGCATGCATGCCAGGGTTACTGATTTCTAACAGGCCTTAGTTGATGCTTTCTCTTTTACCATTCACCTCCAAAGGAAATAAGGTAGCTATTCTGAGGAGTCCTCAAAGTGCCCGAGTTTCTCCATTACTTTTAGCAAATGGTACCCTTGCTCTGTCTACAGGACAACATAATTAAAATTGTTTTCTATATAATTTAGCAGTAGAAGGGACTACCTCACACTTTGTCTTAGAAGTGAGATTTGGTTTTAAAGACTAAAAGAAGAGAGTAAGAAACCTGTAGGTGTGCCAGTAAAATGAAGAAAACATCGTTGAGAGGACCACATTACTTTGTAGAGACAAGGTCTCACTACATAGCTTTGGCTGTCTTGGTACTCACTATGTAAACCAGGCTGGTCTTGAACTCACAGAGATCCACCTGTCTCCAGTTTTCTGCAAACTGATCCTGATAATTTTTGTCTGATCCCCATGTCAGAGCACCAGCACAGTGCTCTGTTGTGCAAGCACGTGTCATTCACTGTTCCTCAGGTGATGTACCCACTCCACCTCCAGATGGTTAATAATGCTAGGGTCCTTCTCTGAAGTTATTTTGACAAGGTATTGTTAAGTTAAATTAAACTGCTTCAAAGGAGAGATAAGAGCATTTTCTGGATTAATATAAAGACACATGCTATACATCTAGTCCTCTGAGATGGGTGGCCTTCTGAGTCACTTCTAGTCCAAATAGGTGGTTGGGAAATTTCCTTGAAGTCTTTCACTTGCTGATATTTGGAGAATGGTAGTTTGGGCAAACACTGACTACACATACAGTCCAAACAATCATACCACATTGTAAATAATGGTACAACAAATGGTTTCTGTGTCTTTGCTGACTTGGTTCAAGAGTTTTTGTAATATAAAATGACTGTAATAGAAAATTCAACTTTTTTGGTTACAGTAGAAATCTGTCTAATAGTGTCTTTCTCTATTAATTTCTTAGTTGAACAGGGTGACATATGCCTGTGATCCCAGAGCTCTGGAGGTACAGGCTGCTGGAGGATCATCAAAAATTTAAGGCTAGCTGATCTAAATAGTTAAGTTCCCAGCTGCCAGGAATATATAGAACTTGTCTTTAACATTGAGCCTTCTCACCACCCCCTTTTTAAAAAGAATGTTTGTTATGCAATGTGGGGAGCAGAATTTGGACCCCTGGAACCTACATAAATGCTGGTGGATATGGAGGCTTGCCTGTAATTTTAGCTTTGTGAGACAGAGTCAGGGATCCCCATAGCAGCTGACTACTGAGACTAGCTGTATCAGTAAGCTCTGGGGTTAATGGAGAGACATCCCTACCTTACTTAAGGTGAAAGAGTGATTGAGGACAAGTCCCAGCATCAACCCCAGCCCACCACATGCATGCACACAGTCATGTACATGCATATCCCCACGTGTGCCTGCACATATGCAAACATGCAAAGACACATATGAAGTTTCAGGTTTCAATTAAAATCATGTGCTCAAATGTTCAGATTTATCCCACTGAACCAGGGTGCTTTCTGATGTAACTTACCTCAGTGAGTACAGTGTTGGCCATGCTGTCAAACCACTCTACTTCATGTGAGTCAGCTGTTAAACAATGTTTCATTTTCTTTGCCTCTTCCATGCTAGCAAACATACTTTAGGAGGTGATTAAAATAAAACTAAAATTGTCTTCAATTAAGACTAGAGAACTGGGGCTGGAGAGATGGCTCAGAGGTTAAGAGCACTGCCTGCTCTTCCAAAGGTCCTGAGTTCAATTCCCAGCAACCACATGGTGGCTCACAACCATCTGTAATGAGATCTGGTGCCCTCTTCTGGCCTGCAGGCACACACACTGACAGAATATTGTATCCATAATAAATAAATAAATAAATAAATATTTTAAAAAAAAGACTAGAGAACTTGATTCAAGATTACAAGGCTCCTTCCTAGCCACTGTCCCCTTGAGCTTATATGACAAAAGAAATTTGCATGGCCCAGTTTTTTTCTCCTATCCTTGACCTTGAAAGTCTCTGGAGACTCCAGCTGGTCTGGTGTAGGACAGTTTTCCTTCAGCATGGTTCCTAAACCAGCTAACTGGTTTATTCAGCTTTCTGGATTAGTATTGCCAAGTGGGCTGTGTGGCTTCCTGTAAATCTGTTTATTCTTAGAGACTCTTGTAGGACTCCATCTCCCAACAGTAAGTGTGGGGAAATCGGGTTGAGTCCGCTGAGCTTGGAGTATCTCTGAAGGTCCATTTGGAATGTCCAGATGAGGGCTTTTAGCACTTTTTCCCACTTGTCATCCCCTTTTGCCTAACATAAATTATATCACCTGGTTATAGGTATATAAAATGACATAGCATTTACTGAAAGTAAATCATGAAGAAATTTATTTTTTGTTTAAAATTTGTTTTATTACATTTGTTTCTATGTATGTCTGTAAATGTGCATACCATTTTGAAAGAAGAAATGGGAAGATACTGGTTTGTTAAGATCAATTTACGTGCTTTTGCTTACAGGGTAACACTTATTAACATTTTAAGCAAACACACTAAGGAACCTGGAGTCAAAAGCCGATGCAGAGGCCATGAAGGGTGCTGCTTAATAGCTTGCTCATCATGGCTTGCTCAGTCTGCTTTCTTATAGAACCCAGGACCAGCAGCTCAGGGATGGCACCACTCACAATGGACTGGATCCTCCCCCATCAACAGTTAGTTGAGAAAATAACCTACAGCTGAATATTGTGGAGGTTCCATCTTTCCGGGTAACTCTAGTTTGTGTGTCAACGTTGATGTAAGACCAGCCAGCATATCCTAATGCTTGTGCTGTAGCCACTTGACTGACGGAGCTGTCTCCATGGTCTGCTATTGGAATATGCATATCAGAATATACATTTAGAGCAATTTAGTTCATTGAGCTCTTCCTTAGACTATCTTTTACAAATTTAAGATTAATTTTGAAATAATGATAAAATTGTTTCTCAGTCATCAAGAGTCTCCTCCCCCATTTCCTTGCTCATCATCTTCATCTCTTAACAGTATTTTGCCTCACCTGAAGAAAGTCTTAAAAATGTATTGCTGGCTCTATGCATGTTCATTAAGCCCGTGTGAGTGAAAGAACCTGAAAAGTGGCTCAGTGGATATGTGTCTCCTTAGTTTAGTGATCAAAGTCAGTAGCTGGGAAGTTACACATGAATCTTATAGTGCATTTAAATACTTAGTAGTCTGGCTCCTAGAGATACTTGTGTCGTGGTCTTCAGAATCTTCCAGCAAAATTATGCCTGACACCCACTGCCACCTCCAAGTGCTGCGATTAAAGGCATACACCACCATGCCTTGCCTACTTTATTTTTTTTTACTCTGAATAGACCATGTGGAGATTCATAAGGCTATGTCTTCCTCCTCCTCCTCTTTCCCCTTCTTCCCCTTTTCCTCCTCTTCCTTCCTCCAGCCCCTAACTCCCTTCTCCTCTTCCAGGTGCCCAGGCACTTTGACATCAGAGTTACATCTCAGGCCTGCCCTGCTTATTGTTTATCTGTCCTTCAGATATGACCCATTTCCCTCAAGTCTTCTCATTCTTGGAAGGCCTGTCTGTCTGTCTTTCATTTTTGGACGAACACTTGTTTTCTGAACTTTTATTACTTGTGTGAGTGCTGAATCTAAGTCACAGTCGGTATTGCTTGCCTAAACTTAGGGCTAAACTGTGCGGTTAGATCCATGGAAGATTAAGGATGCAGGAGAGGAGAATTGAAGGACCCCAGAGGCTGGAGAACCACTGCTTGAATGAGCCTGTTAGTGGGATGCTACACTCATTGTGCCCCAGTTTGTTTGCAGATGTCAACCGTCTTTCAGTTTGAAACCCTTCCACTAGCCTTATACTTGCAGTTTATTTATTTGGACAAAAGTCTCATTGTTGTAGTTCTGGCTGACCTGGAACTAAGATACACCTTCTTCTGCCTCCCAAATATTGGGTTTGAGATGTATATGACCACTCTTGGCTATATTTGATTTTATTTGCTACATAGGAGTTATAGCTATGGGATATTGTGAGCTATCTCAATGCATGTACACAGTGTTAATGATCATGTCACGGTAACTGGTGTATCTATCACCTCCAATATTTTTTTGTTTGTGCCAGGAACTTTCAAAATCCTCTCTGCTATTGACTTGGAAACATTTCACTAAACTTTTGTTAACTGTAGTCATTGTACTACTGTGTGGAACAGTAGAAGTTGTTCCTCATAATCCCCTGAGATTACAAAACCTGAATGTTTTTGCCCCTGGAAATAAGAATAGGAGCCTGGTAGTGGTAGTGCATGCCTTTAATCCAAGCACTTGGGAGGCAGAGGCAGGTGGATCTCTGTGAGTAGGAGGCCAACCTGGTCTACAGAGCAAGTTCCAGGACAGGCAAAAAAAAAAAAAAAAAGAAAGAAAGCCGGGCGATGGTGTTGCACGCCTTTAATTCCAGCACTCGGGAGGCAGAGGCAGTCTCTGTGAGTTCAAGACCAGCCTGGTCTACAAAGCTAGTTCCAGGATAGGCTCCAAAGCCACAGAGAAACCGTGTCTCGAAAAACCAAAAAAAAAAAAAAAAAAAAAAGAAAGAAAATAAGAATAAGTGCGGCAGGTGAGTGTAGCTCAGTGGTAGAGGGCTGCTTTACAAGAATCCAGCTTGTGGTTCAAAGCCCATGGGTCATGACCTCCTGGGGCTGAATGACCCTTTCACAGGGGACACTTCTCAGATATCCCACATATCAGATATTTTCTTTACAATTCTTAACAGTAGCAAAATTGTAGCTATGAAGTAGCAATGATGTAAGCATGAATTCTAATTCTTATTAATAATAAAAACTGAGAGTCAGATACTGGGTGTTAATGCTGAAGATCAGAGAAGCAGAGTGCCAGCCACTAGAGAGTTTTTACTTCTACCAGTGCACAAACCAAGGGGCAATCCTATCTTCAGACTGCATCTCCAGACTGTATCTGTCTCCACTAAATCTTCAGACTGCAGTGCTCTTGACTCCTCCCTCTTTATAGTCCTGTCTAGTCCTATCTACCTCCCTAGTGCTGGGATTAAAGGTGTGAGCCCCCACTCCCTGGGTTCAAGTGGTTTACCTTTGAACTACGATCTTCAGACAAGCTTTGTTTGTTAAAACACAAACAAAATAACAGTACACAGTGAAATATGGTTTGGGGTCACCACAGCGTAAGGAACTACATTAAAGGGTCACAGCTTTAAGAAGGTGGAGATCCACTGCTCTAGAGCACCACCACCAATAGTGGTAAAACAATCTACATAAAAATCTAGCATACAAATGATAGAGATTGCTAACTGCATTGCAATTTAAAGATATTTATAAATATAAAGATGATATGCAAAGGTTCCATACTGCAATGCCATCCAAGCACAGTGGCTGTGAAAGAACTGGCCAACCTTCATGACCTGTGAAAATGTAAGTTATCAGGATAAAGCTGCAGGTAATGTTTGTACTAACTTAACTGCTATTCACGGATCCCTTCAGTGCTTAATGCTATGTTGGTGTGCAGAATTGATGCAGTGCCCTTCAGAATGCCATGCACTGAGCCAGCTATATAGCTAACTGACTTCTATTCCTAGTAAGTGAATATTCTCTGCCCGTAACTTGCTGTGAGCATATCTTTAAATTAGGTATTATCTTATTTTCCCAACTAATTCCTGTCCAAGTTACATACCTTGCACCTAAAGAGTTAGAGCTTTTGGTGGGAGTTTGTGTGGCTGTGCTTCATTTAGAGGTAGTTATTTAGATGTATTTCACAATGGGGTGATGCATACATTTTATCATAAAAACCAACACAAAATTAAAATTCCCATTGTGAACTCTAAGGATATCTTACCCTTGACCAGGTGTGGGGAACTGAGGGCAGGCCATGGATCTGTTAGTTTACACTAGTGCATGAGAACTATTTTTGGTCCCCTCATTAGTAGAATTTCTGTTTTCACATTTAGCTAATTTCTTAGGTCTTAAGACAAACTTCTGTAGTGTCATTTTATTTGTATTTTTAAAAATAAAGCTTGCCTGAAGCTTGGAAAAGTAAAACAGCCACACTGGCCAGTCTTACTGACTATGCAGCAAATGACACATACTTTAATCCCAGTAGTTACAATGACATCCACCTTAAATCCCAGTAGTTACAATGGCATACACCTTTAATCCCAGTAGCCACACTAGTTTACCATAGAAACCAAACAGTAGTGGTTCATGCCCTTAATCCCAGAATTAGAGATGATTATAAAATGGGAGGAGACAGCTCTCAGTCACAGTCTCATTCTGAGACTTCCTGGAGGTAGGATCACCATTTTCGGACTGAGGTTAAGGTCAGAGCCAGTGACTGACTGCTTTGCTTTTCTGGTCTTCTGGTTGAACCCTAATACCTGTCTCTGAGTTTTTATTAATCATGCTCCCACTCCTATATCTATATGTGGAAACCTCAGTATATAAACATACCTTTCTTCATATCTGCGTCCACCATAGCTTCTCTGCACTTTTCCTGGTGGAAAGCATCATAAACCCAACAGTTGGATGTATCTTCAGGAGAGAACTGTGCTTAGCTTTCAGATGTGTTGAAAATGTGGTCATAGAGGTCACCCACCTTATTTTGTGTCCACCGCAGATGGAAGTGACAGGGAAGCTCCTTGGGCCTGACACAGAGGTACAGTGCACATAGTACCCCAGCTGGAGCAGGAGATTTTGTGTTACCTTGATGATTCCCATAATTTTTACTTTAGCCAGTGCACAGTTTGGTTAGAAAACCCAATTAAATCGTTTGACACGGTAAACTAATAAAACAGTCTTACTTTTTCCAACTCTGTATTTTTCTTAGCAGCTATGTGGGGTACTCATCTTCTGATGGAAATGAGCACGTTTGACTACAATGCACTCAGAAGCTCACCCACGTTAGGCTTCACTAAGAGCACATATAACTGAATGTGGTTTTCCTCGGTTGCATTCTTTTTGGGAAATTTTTCCTTAGATTTGGAAATTAGGAAAGCATTGAAATTCTTAAGATTTACCAGTATTAAGCATTAAATGCCTTTCCATATTTTCTTCTGCATTCCCTTGTTTAAGTGTGATGAATGCATGTCTATCAATATGTCCGTCATTTTCTCCAGAAGTGAAGAGCCTGTGTTTCAGGCTTAATCAGGTTTTGTTTTTCTCATAATGTTGTCTGCTTGCTCCTTCTACAAGAATGATGTAAAACCATGGGCTCCAGATTTCGTGTCACAGAATTTGATTTGAATGTCAGGATTATTTATAATTAATTATAATATAATTATAATATAAATATAAATATAAATATAATATAATTATAACTAATTAAAATTAGTTAATGACCTAAATTATTAAATTTTAGCAAATGTGAGAATGATATTGACTTACACACAAGTAGTCTAATACTGCTGGTGTATGAATTTCCTACTTTGTAAATCATATGTAGCTCTCCCACAGTCAGCATCACTCTCAATAGTGGACAACTTCAAAGCTTCTAATTTAAAAGGAGGAGGAGAAACTCACACTCACCCCATAAGCAACTGAGGGCCCCAGGAAGAACAGATTTTTAGAAAGGCAAAGGTGTTGGAAGAAGTGTCTAGGTCAGAATTTCTCAACTAGTGGGTTGTGATTCTTTTGGAAGTTGGACAACTCTTTTGCAGGGGTTGTCTAAGTGTCTACGACCACTGGAAAACACAAATAATTTACTTATGACTCATAACACTAGCAAAATCAGTTATGAAGTAGCAATGAAAATAATTTTATGGTTGGGAGTCAACACAGCATGAAGAACTATATTAAAGGGCCACAGCATTAGGAAAGTTGGGAACCACTCATCTATGTCCTAGATTATAACTAGGGTTTGTTTTCAAAGCAACTAGGGAAAGTAAAAATCTTACATATGCTTTCATAACCTGTCTACCAGTGACTGTTTCAGCTGGACCAGGGTGAGGCTTGGATCTGCTGAACGAACAAGATCACCTAATTTATATATATAAAAAAAACTTCTTAACTAACTAGAGAATGATGAGAAACCAATAGCTTGTAAGCTCAGTGTGCAGAAAACTGTATGTGCACATGCACACCATGGAAGTGTGAAGCTCTATTCTGTGGACACCTTGACTCAGAACTTTCCAAATTATAGAAGTGGTCTACATGTTTCTAGTAGGAACATTATGAAGGGAAAGGGGAGACAGGGAAGGATTTAACCACCTCTAACTGCACAATCACACGAAGGGCTTGCTCTTCTGCTTGTTTCTGTTCTTCCAAGCCCATGCAGAGAATGAAATTAAAACAGGAGTTGAAAAGCGTGTGTCCTGGGTGGTTTGTCAGCTGTGCAAGGTCTGATTGATCAAAGGAGATGGACATAGAAAATCTGCTCATTTTCTTTTTACCTTGTTTTTTTTATCTTTTAGAAGACTTTACCACTGACTTAATATATCCCTGTCTTAAGAAACAACTATCTTCTCTTGCTAAGGTTATTTTTATATAGTCTTCTATTACACATTTTGAGTCAGAACATTTATCAAGTTTTCATCAAAAATAAAAATGGCAAGAATTTTTTTGATATGACTTGTACTTTTTCTGTAAAATTCAATGATAGCACCATCATATTTTTCTCACTAATACATGTGCATTGCATGGCTTTATTAATTTTATAACTTTTTGAAATTCTGTACAATTTTCTTATGACCATCCATACTATCAAATGGTTCTATGGGGATGACAACTTGGGTGGTGATGGTTGGGGAAGACTTCAGGGTGCTGCTGTAAGAGTGGTATTATAGTTTAGGATTGGTTCCCTGCATCTCCCAGGCAGAACCCTAACAATTCGTCTACACAGAAGACATGGCATGTCCTCAGAATGCCTTTCCACATCCCTGATCTGTCACTTGTGCAGGAGCCTTTGGGCATCTCTGAGGTTCTCTACTAATCAGGTCCTGGAGAACATTTTGATAATAGTCAATATTGACATTATTAGCTTATCCTCAGGCTTTCTTTTTCATTATTTTGGTTAAAACATTTATGACTCATCTGATATAATTACTATATCAAGAATGAATCTATTTGTACTAAGTATATGAAATTATGTGTTCTTTGTGATTATATCTCAGAGAAAATCTTAGCATGTAACCTTCCGTGTCAAAAAGTCGTGCTGCTGCAGTTATATCAACAACAGAATGTTGTGGTCTCCTGGAATTGGTCCTTGAAGATTTACACAAGGACTATATGTGTGAATTAGCCTTTAGCAAGAAAGATGTAAGGGCCTCCCATTTTTCCAGCTATCTTAGAATCCTCATACTCCTCATTTTTTAGAAGGAAAGATGTCAATTTCCAAGAAAAAGGATAAGTTTAGTGGTGTCGTGTGCTAAACAGGAAGTTATCCAGAAATAATTATCAGTTAGTGTTTAGTGGTTTGTGCCATGGGACAATGGTCTGTACCCTGTCACTTGTATTTTAAATAAATGCTGTTTGATCAGTAACCAGGCAGGAAGTATAGGCGGGGCAACCAGGCAGGAAGTAGAGGTGAAACAACAAGAATTCTGAGAAAAGGGAAGTTTCAGTCTGCAGTCTTCATCCAGACACAGAGGAAGCCAGACACAGCAAGCAAGATGTGATTGCCTTGTCAAGAAAGGTACCAAGCCACATGGCTAACACAGACAAGTCTTATGGGCTAATATAAGTTATAAGAGTTAATAAGAATCCTGAACTACTAGGCCAATCAGTTTATAATTAATGTAGTTCTCTATGTGTTTATTTGGAACTAAGTAGATGTGTGACCTGGTAGGACACAAACCTCAGTCAACAGAATGATGTGCCAATGTGGGGCTGACCAAATCCACTTTAAAGCCTTGAAGAGCTTGGGAAGTTATTCTAGATAGAAAAGAATAGAGTTAAACACAGCTGATAGCAGCACTTTCTCAGGTAGGCTCTGCTTGCTAGAGGCAAGCACTCTTGTTTAAGAGAGGCTTACTGGGGCTGGAGAGATGGCTCAGAGGTTAAGAGCATTGCCTGCTCTTCCAATGGTCCTAAGTTCAATTCCTAGCAAACACATGGTGGCTCACAACCATCTTTAATGGGGTTTGGTGCCCTCTTGTGGCCTTCAGGCATATACACAGACAGAATATTGTACACATAATAAATAAATAAATATTTGACAAAAAAAAGAGAGGCTTCCTGACTCAGCTTTAGCTGCAAACCTTAAATGGTATTGATGAAAAGCTGACTGCATGCTTTTTGGTGGTGGTAGAGACCTTGAAATGCCATAGAGTTGTGGCAATAAACATGACTCCAGCCAGTACTTCTGCCATGAGGCAAGACTCTCAGAATAAAGCTAAGGAATAGGCTGGAACCAGCCATCAAAGCCACAGCTTTAATCCTAGCCATATTGCTGTACACGTGTTAAGGGCTGACCACTTGGGATTGGATAACCTATCTGGATGCTCATTCTTGGGAAAAACTGATTCGCCTTCTGTCAGCCACAGTGAGTTGTGCTTAGCTTTTCTCTTCATCGAGGGGTGGGGCTTTGTCAAATTTCCCTCATGTGCATTGGCATGTCGACTGGTGGCATCACTATGCAAGTCTTGTTTAGGTAACTGTATTGTTGAGATTTCATAGGTACAGTTTTTCTGTCATGTCTAGAAGATACTAGCAACAAGTGTCCTGGATCATCTGGTTCTTCCCATCTTCTTCCTCTTCCATGTTTTTTCTGGGCCTTAGGAGTAGGAGTTACATTGTAGGAAAACCAGTTGGGGCTGAGCACCTGTGGTCACATATTCTCTACATGTGGACCTGTTGTATATCTCTATAATGTTCTCTACTACAAAAGAAGGGTTTTCTTGTGGAGGAGTGAGAGTAACCCTTATCTTTGGGTATAAGAGTAAGCATTTAGAGTATTGTTAGAAAGTATATTGATTTTGGCAATTGCGGGTTCTCCCCTAGGGTCTCGAACCTCTCTATCCATAGATATTGGCTAAGTTTATAGTACTGGGTGTGCATTCCCTCCTATTGAGTAGACCTTAAGTTCTATTAGACAGATGTTGGTCATTTCCGGGATAAAGTGCCCTTGTGCTGTTATTGTACCATGGGGGTATCTTGTCAGAAAGGTATCACTGAGGTTCATAAGTTTTATAGCTGGGTAGGAATGTTGATTTCTCTTTTCCTTTGGCAGCTTGCATAGCATCTTCAGGTACTACTAGAGCTAGTCCTTGGGAAGGAGGCTTGCAGGTCAGTTCCAACTCTATTTCCCCGAGGTCTATGTCTGAAATGTGTAGTATCTTTAACAAAGGCACTGAAACTATATCAATAGCTATGTCAAAATGGAAAAGAATTTTCCAATAATAAAAATAGTGGGAAAGTTACAGTAAGTAAGGTTTTTTGGACTGTATAAACACTAAATTTCTGGATGTCAAGCAGCAGTTTTATGTTGAGGTATAGCAACTTAATATTAGCGGATCCTGGAAAAGTGACTAAAAGTTTGTACAGTTTGAAGCACAGACAAATGCAGTTAACTTTAAAATGTGTAAACTCGTGATGAAACATTTGAGTACTGAGACTGTGACTCAGTGTAGAGTATTTGTTTAGTATGAGTGAGACACGGGCTTTGTTTCTGATATCCCCCAACAGTCCTTCAGTCTTCCTTTTGGTGCTTAAATTGATTTTCTTTTAGGAAGAGAAATTTCTGTTGCATGAATAATAAAAACCTAGAGATAGATATTGGGGTTCAAGTTGAAGATCAAAAAAGCAAAGCAGTCAAGCAACTAGAGAGATCTTATCTCTACCAACTCTCAGACGAACAAAAAATATTCTACTCTCTGCCCAGTCATATTGCTCCTGTCTTCACCTCTCTCCATTAAAGGTGTGTGAGTCCCAAAAGCTGGGATTAAAGGTGTGAACCATCACCACCTGGATCTGTTTGTGGATTGATTTTGTGTAGCCCAGGGTAGCCTTGAACTCAAAGAGATCCATCTAACTCTGTCTTCTGAGTCCTGGGATTAAAGGTACGTGCCACCACTCCCTGGCCTGTAGGGCTGACTAGGGTGGCTGCTTTGCCTTCTGATCTCCAGTAAAACTTTATTTATTAGAACGCAAATACTATAACACTAAAAATGTCCAATGTTTTTGAGGATGCAGTGATTTGACCTTGTCAAAAGAGATAAAAGTGTACAATTTATTAGCTTTGAAAAGCAGTATGCAAATTTTTGTAACTCTCTCAAAGGTCTTACTGCTTGAACTCATAAATTCATTTTAGAAATTTGTCTTAAATAGCCTGAAAAACAAACATGAGAAACTGTGCATAGGGGCTGGAGGGATGGCTCAGAGGTTAAGAGCACTGATTGCTCTTCCAGAGGTCCTGAGTTCAATTCCCAGCAACCACATGGTGGCTCACAACCATTTGTAATGAGATCTGGTGCCCTCTTCTGGTTTGCAGCATATATGTAGGAAAAACACTGTATACATAATAAATAAATCTTAACAAAAAAAAAAAAAACTGTGCATAGCAACTTTAAGCCCAGCATGGAATCAGGAAATTGGATTGCTACCAGTTAAATACCGAATGTGAAAACATTCCATTTCTTCCTTCATACTGGACATTTCCATGTGTGTTTGGGGAAATCTAACAGTTGAGGAAAAGGCTAAAGGAAAAAAACAGTGAGCTCTGTGTGTTGTATTTTTTATTTTGCTCACAAGGATAGGAAAGACAACTTAAAAAGTAATGCAGCAGAAACAGTAGACTGGGGGCACAGAGGTGAGGGGGAGAGAATGGGAGGAGAGGAAGGAGGGGAAACTGCAGTCGGGCTCTAAAATAAATAAATAAAAGTAATTCAGAATTTGTCATTACCATCAGAAAACAAATGTTTGCTGTTGTGATCCTGCTGCATCATCCTGAAGTTAAAC
Source organism: Microtus pennsylvanicus (assembly GCF_037038515.1). Taxonomy (NCBI): domain Eukaryota; kingdom Metazoa; phylum Chordata; class Mammalia; order Rodentia; family Cricetidae; genus Microtus; species Microtus pennsylvanicus. The sequence continues at coordinate 114,184,207 of NC_134586.1, forward strand.
AGTCTGAAAGTGATCTTTGAAATCTTGGAAGATGGCTATAGAATGCTACAGGGATTACTCTGGTTACTTGTTGGTTAGTTGGTCTTTCTTCAGAGATAGGGTCTTACTGTGTGGCCCACGTTGGCTTGGAGTTGATACATTCACTTGCCTCTGCCTCCTAAGTTCTGTGATTATAGACCTGCCCTACCCAGATATTTACATCTCCTGTTAGATCTTATTAACTTACATATTTTTCATGTGCAAAGAAAGTGATGTTTTCAAGCTTTGACATGATCCATTGTTTTTGAAAAAAAGTATAGATTTGACTTTTGTATACACAATTTTTGGATCCTACATTCTTGGCACCCAGGCCATTCTTGAGGAGCTGTGGTTATCTTTGTGATTTAAAATTTTGCTTTACCTTGCTATTTTCTGTTTGGTGTATGGTTTAAGGAGAAATAGAACAGTATCTCTTGCCTTAAAATGACAAGGAGTTGGGGCTAGAGGAGTGGTCAGCAGTTAAGAGCACTGGCTGCTCTTCCAGAGGTCCTGAGTTCAATTCCCAGCACCCACATGGTGGCTCACAACCATCTGTAATGGGAACTGATGCCCTCTTCTTTCGTGCAGGCACACATGCAAATAGAAGCACTCATACACATAAATAATTCTTCTAAAAATAGCAAGAAATTGGGCTATGTTTAAGATTAATGAAAACCTTAGTTAGGCAGTGTTCATTTTTACTTTATTTTTCCATAAAATTTCTTTATTCTCTGGATTGGTTAAACTAACTACTTGCTGCTGATGTTTTTTTTTTTTCCTTTTGTACTTTTGTGACACGATTTCTATGTATCCCTGACTGTTCTGAAATTCTCAATGTTGACAAGGCTGGCCTTGAACTCAAAGAGATCTGCCTGCCTCTGCCTCTCAAGTGCTGAGATTAAAGGTGTGTGCCACTATGCCCATGCCCAGGTCTAACTGCTTTCTTAAGATTCTTTATAGTGTGTGCATGTGTGTGTATGGTGTGTGTGGTTTAGTGTGGTATGTGTGGTGTAGTATGGTGTGTGTCATGTGTATGTATGTGTGTGTGGTGTATTATGATGTGTGTAGGTATGTGTGTGTGGTGTATTGTGATGTGTGTAGGTATGTGTGTGTGGTGTAGTGTGTAGGTATGTGTGATGTGGATGGTGTGTATATGTATGTGTGGTAGGTGTGATGTGTGTGTGGTGTGTGTATGTATGTGTGGTGTGTGTGTGATGTGTGTGGTGTGTGTATGTGTGTGGTGTAGTGTGTGTGTGTGGTGTAGTGTGTGTGTGTGGTGTAGTGTGTGTGATATGTGTATGTATATGTGTTTGGTGTAGTATGGTGTGTTTAGTGTGTTTGTATTGTGTGTGTATGTGTTGGTTCAGTGTGTTTGATGTGTGTATTTTCATGACAGATTTCCTTTGAAGAGAAATGAGAAAGAAACTTAGACATATTAATGAACTGTCTTTATACAATTTTAGATTGTCTTAAGCATATTTTGTCCTAGTTCACTTACTACCTAAGTTTGTTTTAGTTTAACATTAACTGGGTGTGTGTCACAAAGATAGAAATTGTCCTTTAGACAACTCGCCGTAAGCCGTCACTGATCGCATCCTGAAATAGTGGACTTTTAGAGGTGTTGGTTTATTTCATGGACCCGAAGGCTTTGAGATTGAAAACATTATGAGTATCATGTGATAGCAGCATTCATGTCCTTGTTATTACGCTTTGAATTTTTTCCTTCTTTAGAATGTTTACATTGCCTATTGGTATTGCCTCCATTTATAAGATTTGAATTTATTAGTAATATTAACTAATATATCTAAAGTCTTCATAAAATCACTTAGATCAACTTTTAGAATTTTATTTAAGTTAACTCATGGGTTCTAAACCAGCAGTGATTTTATTTAAGTCCTAGGAGACATAGAGCTATATCTGGACTCAGCTTTTAGTTGTCACATCTAGAAATGGGGATTTTGGTGATTGATCATTGGAAGGCAGAATCCTAAGATTCACAGGCAACTATAACATGGTTCTTTGGGCTCTATATATTAATAGTGCTGAGAATTTAAAGTCCTGGTTTAGTGTAACAATGTTATTCAAAAGTAAATACTCTTTAAGTATTAACATTGTTAGTAGATATCATACTGAACTTTATTTTGGACCTTTATTTTTGACAGACAGGCTACAAGGACATCTGTGTTGTCTAATGGACACAAACTTTGGGAAGTTGTGGTTTATAATCTGCTGGCTTGGGTTTCAGCCTGTCTCTATTGTGCATGTTTAGGTAGTGCAGCTTCACAGATGTTTAAAGAAAGACATCATAAATGCTTTTGTAGGTATTTAAAGTTAGGTACCAAACATCATGATTTAATCGTAAGTTTTTAGTACTTAGAAGTATGGTGTAAGGGTTTAAATTAAGCATTGTCACACAAGAAGGCTATCTGCTTGCTTGTTAACACATGGGGTTTGGAGAGGCAGGAACATGCCAGAGCATCTAACCTCATCACTGGAGTAGCTGGTTGATGGGACAACAGTTTGGTTGGCTGTTTGGAGATGGAGCTTCTTGGGGGTATTTCTGTGAAGCGATGCCTTGCTCTGGCTTCTTAGCTCTCAGTTACTACTGTCTGTTGGCTGAGTAAGCAGCCTTCTCTGCTATGTTCTTCACCCACTACTTTTTTGTCTTGTCTGAGGCCCATACTGTAAAGCCATCTGATCATGGATCTCTAAAACCTTTAGTCATTTTAGGTTCCTGGAGGTATTTTGGTACAGGGATAAAAAACAAATAGCCAAATTTTTATTATCTTAAAAAAATTACAACCTTCACTCATGAGGCAGAGGCAGGGAGATCTCTGTGAGTTTGAGGCTAGCCTGGTCTACAGAGTGAGTTCTAGTACAGCCAGGGTTACACAGAGATACTCCACCTCAAAAACAATAATAACAAAAAATCCAAACAGACAAAACAACAACGACAAAAAAAACCCCAACAAAACAAAAAGGTTCAATCTTGAATTTGGGAGTAGCTCAGTAATAAACACCTGACTTGCATGGGAGTGGCCCCAAGTTCCAACCCAGCAAAAAGGAAAAAGAAAAACGATAAATGAAAATTCCTAATGTAAAACTCATATATTTTAAAATGAGATGACTAAGAAAAATAATCTATAAAGAGGAATACAGGCCGTTTCATAATTTTGTTTAAACACACAGTGAACTTTGATTTTGTTTTGTTTTTTTTTTTTTATGAATAAAGCCTTGAACTTTTAAACACATGTATAGGGAAAGAAGGCCTTTTAAACATGTTTAAAGTTAGAAAGCCTTTTTTTTAAATAAGCCACAGTGGCAAAGTTCTTAAAAAATGTCTCTTTTTTCTGGTACAGAACTGAAAGGTCCAAATATAACTTTTCCCACATATGTGAAGAGTTCTAGCTTTTAGCATTCCCAGAAACAGCAGAGTTTAACATGAAAAATCATTTTATAGAATTTTGGAACAAGTTGGTTCTTGTCATGGACAGAGGCAAAACAGACTTAGAAATTGCTTGCAGTTGATGCTTTTAGGGTAAAACACTTCTAGACTTTGGGACCACTGACAGCGTTGAGATGCCCGTGTGCAGTGTCCTCTTCAGGGAGCATGACATCCACTGGTGTGCCTGCCATATGAGCCATCTTAGAGCCTAAGACTCTTTCGACCCTCACTTTCATAAAGCTTAGTTTTTACCTGGGTCTTTAGCACATGGTCAGCTAGTTGCAGATCCTTGCTCTGCTGCATCTCTTCACTCTTCCTTTTCCTGGTAGAGGTGCTTATTTCCTCCTTATTGGTTATTCAGAGATCAAAGGTTAAGCTTGGCCATGCCCTCCACATTCTCAGGGAAGAAGAAGAATGAATTGAGTCTAAATTAAATAAAAATCCTTCATAAAGGCAAATACGCTTGCTCTCTCAGTAGCCCCATGTAATTTTTTAGATTTAAAAGTTGACCTCATGCATTTGTTGATGTTAAAAAGTCTCACTTTCAAACTTTGTAGTGTTTTTCATGATTATTCTCCTTGGGTATTTTTAGGACTTTTAATTGTAGTATGATAGAACTGCCGGACTCAGTGTAGTGAGCTCTGCAGTTAGTAATGCCTACATGGAGGTTTAATGTTCAGAGTCTAAAGACTGTTCATATTGAAGCAGCCAGCACCTACCCAGAAGAAATGCTCCCATTTTCATAGCCATTTCAGACTCTTACTTGAAAAGTTTCATATGTTTTTTTTTGTTTCTTCACTTAGTATAGTGGTCAGTATTTTATATATTACCAAAGATAAATGTCTTAAAAGTTTTAGAAGCTGAAAGTGACTATTATTTTTTTTGCAGAACATTTTCTCCTAGGTAATATCAGTGATGATGTAGTAATTTCTCAAACTTCTAAGAAACATGAAGTATGATCATTAAAATTCGTGCCCAACAAATTAATCATGTGGTGTGGAGCCCGGTAAGTATAAATACAATCTGATATATTCATTTCCTATGATGTAGTTCTGTTATTGGGCAGAGTTTGTACTTAAGCGGCGAGGGATGACACCTATAAGATTTTTTTTCTTTTTTCTTTTGGTTTTTCGAGACTGGGTTTCTCTGTGGTTTTGGAGCCTGTCCTGGAACTAGCTCTTGTAGACCAGGCTGGTCTCGAACTCACAGAGATCTGCCTGCCTCTGCCTCCCAAGTGCTGGGATTAAATGCGTGTGCCACCACCGCCTGGCCAAGATTTTTTGATAATAAAGTTAATAGAACTCTGATCTTGATCATCCTGCAATAGGTATGAGGTCATATTCTTACCCAAGGAATGCTACAAAGTACATCCAGAGAAAATTCTTAGGTGTGTGTGTATATATGTGGAATAGGGTGCACATGGTTATACATGTTCACACATGTATGGATGCATGAGGCTGACATCAGGGGTTCTCCTTTGTTGCTCTCCACAGTATGTGTTAAGGTGAGTCATTGAATCTGGAGTTTGCTTTTTTGGCTAGTTTGGCTGTCAGATCTCCAGGAATTTTTCCCCTGACTCTGCCTTCAGGGATTACAGGCAGGCTACCTTATCTACTGGTGTTTTTCCTGTGGGTTCTGGGCATTCAGGCTCAAGCTTCCTTCTTGGCTGGCAAGGGCTTTGCCTACTGAGTCACTGCTCTAGCCCTCAAAGAACCTTTGACTTCAGGTCACCGTCTTCATTATAAAAGTGTGGCTCCAGAAATGCTTGCTTTCAGAGCTAATTTCTTTTCTTTTTTTAAAATTTATTTATTTATTAAGGATTTCTGCCTCCTCCTCGCAACCGCCTCCCATTTCCCTCCCCCTCCCCTATCAAGTCCCCCTCCCTCATCTGCTCTAAGAGCAATCAGGGTTCCCTGACCTGTGGAAGCCCAAGGACTGCCCACCTCTATCCAGGTGAGCATCCAAACTGCCTAGGCTCCCCCAAAGCCAATACGTGCAGTAGGATCAAAAACCCACTGCGATAGTTCTTGAGTTCTCAGTATTCCTCATTGTCCGCTATGTTCAGCTAGTCCGGATTTATCTCATGCTTTTTCAGACCCAGGGCAGCTGGCCTTGGTGAGTTCCCGATAGAACATCCCCATTGTCTCAGTGTGTGGGTGCACCCCTCGCGGTCCTGAGTTCCTTGCTCGTGCTCCGTCTCCTTCTGCTCCTGATTTGGACCTTGAGATTTCTGTCCGGTGCTCCAATGTGGGTCTCTGTCTTCTTTCATTGCCTGATGAAGGTTAATATTCATGAGGATGCCTATGTGTTTGTCTTTGGATTCACCTTCTTATTTAGCTTCTCTAGGAACATCAAATTATAAGCTCAATGTCCTTTATTTATGGCTAGAAACCAAATATGAGTGAGTACATCCCATGTTCCTGTTTTTGGGTCTGGCTTACCTCACTCAGGATAGTGTTTTCTATTTCCATCCATTTGTATGCAAAATTCAAGAAGTCCTTGTTTTTTACTGCTGAGTAATACTATAATATGTATATATTCCATACTTTCTTCATCTATTCTTCCGTTGAAGGGCATCTAGGTTGTTTCCAGGTTCTGGCTATTACAAATAATGCTGCCATGAACATAGTTGAGCATATACTTTTGTAGTATGATAGGGCCTCTCTTGGGTATATTCCCAAGAGTGGTATTGCTGGATCCAGGGGTAGGTTGATCCTGAATTTCCTGAGAAACCGAAACACTGCTTTCCAGAGTGGTTGCACAAGTTTGCATTCCCACCAGCAATGGGTGAGTGTACCCCTTTCTCCACAACCTCTCCAGCAAAGGCTATCATTGGTGTTTTTATCATTGTCGTTTGGGAGCTAATATCCTAATGAACAGATTCAAAACACAAACGTTGGAGTGTATTAACAAAACCAACCAAAGGTCCAATGAATGTTATCAGATAGCATCTGAGACTTGTAGCTGAGATCCCTCCCTGCCCGTACCCATCTCTCTGGTGAGACTAGCCTTGAATGACTAAGTTATCTCTCCAGCCCCATCAATGCATTTTTTTCCAAATGCCTTGTTTTGTGACTTTCATTGTTCTGTAACTGTAGACACCTCACAAACAGCCTCCACATTGGAACACAGAATTTGGGATAACCTAAATTTGTGTTTTTGAACCACGATGACTCAGATTTGCCTCCTGAATAAACTGACTCTCATTCGTGAGAGCTGTTGCTGTGATCTTACACCGACAGTTTTTAGCTACAGTCTTATTCCTGTGCTTTAGAGTTCTAGGCTTTCCACTTAGTTGCACCTTTATGCCCTTTGAACAACACCCCCCCCGCCCAGAAATTATGTATTTGAGTTCTTTAGATTTTACATGTGAGATCACATAAAAGATATTTTTCTAGCTTATTACACTTAAGGCAATGTCCTCTAGGTTCATCTATAACAAAAAAATAAAAGCAAGCAAGCAAGCAAAGCAGCATTTGGATGCATAGTCAGACTGGTCTCAAATTTGTGAGACCACAAAAAAATCTCCTGCCTCAGCATTCCAAGGTATGGGATTATAAGACCTGCCTTCTCATTTTTGTTTCATGAGTAAATGAAATTCTCATAGATGACAGTTTCTTTCTCTCTTGACACTTATGTTGCTTCCATGGCTTGACTCTTGGATGAACACAGAGTACAGACTCTATTAAGGTTTTGACTATACATACAAAGTGGGATTGCTAGATCATCTGGTAGTTCTAATTTATTCTAAAGATTTGCTTACATATTTTAAAATTACGTGTGCAAATGTGTATCTGTGCATATGAGTGAAGGCTACAGTTCAAAGAGGGTGTCAGTCACTCTGTAGCTAGAGTTACAGCTGTTTGTGAGTCACCCAGTGTGGGTGCTGGGCATCGAAGTTGGTAAGAACACTGTGCAATCTTAGCCACTGAGTCATTTCTCCCATCCTTCTATTTTTAATTCTTGAGAAAGCTCTGTGCTGTTTTCCATAATACCTATACTAATTTATATTCTCACCAACCAATACAAATCAACAGCAACAACAACAACAACAAAATAGTCGCTGTATGGCCCAGCCATGACAAGTTCAATAGAGACCTAAATTTTATTTTACCCTAATGCAACACCTGATTCCAAGAAAGATCACTCAGGCACAACCCAGGAACAGACCATCCAAGAGAAAATACCTAACATTCCACAGCCCCCATGCACCCACCCCTTTTCACCAGGACTCCCCCATGAGTGAAATAACTAATTAAAGCCTGCTGCAGAAGACAGAAATTTAAAAAAAAAAGCCTTGAGAAAAATTTGAGAACTTCACATTGAAAAAGTAGGAAAACAATTAGTAGTCACACGGATAGGGTCCTGCTTCAGTTTGGGAGCTAGGGGGGGCAGCTCCCACTCTGGAATAAATGAAACCTGGGTGAACCTGAACCAGATCTACAAGGAGGAATGGAGATGTGAGGGCCAAAAGCAAAACAAGAACCCAAACTCCAGGAGGAAATTGCCCCAGTGGAGCACTTTGTCCAAATTCCCTGTGACTTACACCAAGGCAATGTGAGCACACAGCCTTTGAGCCGCCCTAGCCTCTGGAGACAAAACATGAGTCCTCCCATTTTCCTAGCCAGCCCAGTGCACATGGTACCAGCAAATGCTGCTTAGTCCTGTGGTAAAATAAACACTGATTTTCAGGGTCTGACTTATTCCTGAAATACCCTGCTAATACTGTCCTATGTTTTCTGTCTTATTATTTTTATTCATCTTTATATTCCTTACTTTTTATTTCTTCCCAGACAGCTTTCTGGTTTGGTTTTGTTTGTGGAGACAGAGTGCCAAGAAGCCCAGACTACCCTTGAACTCCTGAAGCTGCCGTTTTAGCCTCCCAGGGTCATGATTATAGACATGAGGCTCCTGCCTGGCTGACTTACAGTAGTGGATCTTCCCTCTCCTTCTCTCCAAAAATATTAATGGAATTTGTGCTTTTATCCTTTTTCCTAGAATAATCTAAGCTTTCATACAGAAGACCTAGGTATCCCCATACCAATATCCAGGTTTGGAAGATCTAAACACTTTGTGATGAAACATGGCAGACAGCCAAAGCATTCGGTGTGCTTTTCTGACACTGCATTGCTTCTACTTGGTTTTCTTTTGACACTTGCAACAAAGTTGTTTGAAGTAAACCTAAAGAAAATTGGCCTTCCTAATACAAACTGATACATGCATTAAAATATTTAAGGGCCATTTTCACCATTTCCTTTTTTCTAATATCTGGGTCTGACTGAGAAATAAAATGGCTCCTATGGTCTCTTGGAACCGATTTTTAAAAAAATGGCTGGATTTTCATCAGCTAGCTGTGTAATCCCTTGAAGTTTGTCAAAATTAACTACTTTTTCTGAGACCAGTTCCATACCCCGAAGGAGGCAAAGAACCATGATGTCCCGCCTCTGTCAGCGCTTTGGCCAGTTTTGTAATCCTAGTGTGGTTCTCTGGCCGGCATGGCCACTTCCCCCATAGAGACTGTACTGTCTACCAAACGAGTCTGGTCTGCATATTGTCTCAGTGCTTCCTGAATTCTACGTGGCTCCTCAGGAGTGAGAGTAGAAGCTTGGATGATGATGTAGTCATGCCAGGCTAGAACATAGGTCTGGGACAGATAACAGATAACTGCTTTAATATAAGCAGAAGGATTAGTAGAAAAGAAACACAGCCACTTTTTTATTTGAGAGATATCTGGAAGAGAAAAGGGAATATGGACTTTTATTGCGCCATTGACCCCCACCACTTCCTGAAGAGGGCAGAGAAGAACAGAATTATGGTGGGATCTGGTATAGGAGGAGACAGGGGAGGATTGGGAGGGGCTAGCTCAGTGTGAACAGGGGATCCAAGGATTGGAAGTTGTGGTAGGAGGGGGAGGTTGGGAAGGAGGGGGGAAAGGAAGAAGTTGACCTTCAACTTCCGGTTCGCTAGGGAGGCGGTAGGTGAGGGTGGGGAATGAGAGAAATGTGGAGAACATTGCTTGCAGGTGGGGTGGGTAGTGAGAAAGTGTTAGGTTGTGAGCTTAGGCCCCAGTCCTTCACATCTATCCCAGCCACCAGGCCTGGTCTGGACTTCAAATCCCAGCATGCCAGGTCCTGACCCCTCCCTGGGGGTGGGGTCGGTACCCCTCCCGGGGTACTTAAGTCCTCCCCCTGGGGGTCACATTCCTTTGTCTTCCTGTTTCACCCACGGGAGCGCAGATATCCCATTAAACCTGGATATTTCTTAATTTGGCGTGTTTTGATTTGGCTTGATTGGGACTTTTTGCGTCGTCAGAGAGCTTGCTTAGGAAATATTCCTAACATTTGGAGGCTCCCACCGAGCTAGGGCAGGTCCTTTCCACGTGGCAGGCCTAGTGTTGAAAGCCCCCTAGTCTGCAGGTGGAGCTCTACGCCACGCTTACAACCGGCTTATGGGCTTCAGCTGCTGCGTCTTGGTGAGTTCCTTTTCTTGTCTATGCTATAGGGTTTGGGGGGGGAACCCATTCGTACTTATTTTTGTTGTTTTCAGATTTCCATTTGAAGTCGTGAGCTCACGCTGGGAATTCAAGTCAGGTTGCAGTCAATCCTGCAGGATTGGGGTTGGCTGAGGCGGAGATCCGTTTCTATCAGGACTTCGGGCATTCAATCTCCGCGACCCCTTTTTGACCTAACAGCCACTTAGGAGGACGCTCTGAAATGGATTTAGGCCATGTGGTTGGGCATAGACTCTTAAATGGGCACTTACAGTTCAAAGCCAGGTCTGTTTTTGCCCCTGTAAGCCTCTTACCAAAAAAAATCATTTAAATTGAGCCTGACTGATACAAATGAGCAAAACTTAAATATATATGGTTTTTTGTCCATGTTTTTTTTTTTTGTGTGTGTGTGTGTCTGTTCTCTCTCTCCACCCCCACCTTAGGCCATCTCTCCACCATGCTGCCTGAGGCACTGCCCCCCCTCCCTTCCTCAAGCCCACACTCCCTACCTCCTCTGGTGGAGCTACATTCATTCCCCAGTCCTTCACGTCTATCCCAGTCACCACGCCTGGTCTGGACTTCAAATCCCAGCATGCCAGGTCCTGACCCCTCCCTGAGCTAGGGCAGGTCTGCTTACAACCAACTTCTGTGCTTCAGCTGCTGCGTCTTGGTGAGTTCCTTTTCTTTTCTATGCTGTAGGGTTTGGGGGGGACCCATTCATACTTATTTTTGTCGTTTTCGGATTTCCATTTGAAGTTGTGAGCTCACGCTGGGAATTTGAGTCAGGTTGCAGTCAATCCTGTGGGATTGGGGTTCGCTGAGGTGGAGATCCGTTTCTATTGGGAGGCTGGTCATTCAATCTCCATCTTTTTGACCTAAGAGCCACTTTGGAGGACGCTCTGAAATGGACTTAGGCCACGTGGTTGGCGGAGCTGTGTTGGATATTCCTTAATTTGGATTGATTTGATTTGGGAATTTATGCATTGTCAGAGAGCTCACTTAGGAAGTATTCCTAACACAAAGTAGAATTTAAGTATTCTATTTTTCTAAATTTTTTCTAAATATTTTTCTAAATTTATCTTAAATATTGTTCACATTCACTATTGTTATAGCTTTGATGTAAGTTTTTTTTTTGAGTTTTGGCTTTCTCTGTCTTTGAACTCACAGAGATCTGCCTGTGCCTGCCTCCCAAATGCTGGGATTAAAGATGTACACCACCACTTTCCAGCAAGAAGTCATATTATGTCAATCTTTGTACTATTTTTTTTATAATCTTATTGATCACTCTGAGTGTTTCCACTATGAATGTAGCTTTGTAATCTGCTTTTATGTTATTAATTGTTGGAAATTGTCATTGAATTGTATTCATTTTATGCTGCAAATTTACTATACACAACATCTTTGTTTTGAGGTATCAAGTTCCCCAAAATTAATTATATGCTTCATTATTTACTTTGGTTTTATTTTTCTTGTTGCTGTTAATCTGTGAACTACTTTTCGGTTTATTGGATACAATGTCTTTGCAGGTGGGTTTCGCTGATGTGACGTTATCTGTTGCTTGAGTTTTTGTGCATGAAGTTAGCTTTGTTGGTTTGGGGTTTTCCTTGTAGTACTTTCTGTAAGGCTGGGTTTGCGGCTATGTGTTGTTTAAATCTGGTTTTGTCATGGAATATCTTGTTTCCTCCATCGATGGTGATTGAAAGGTTTGCTGGGTACAGATACCTTTGCTTGCATCTGTGGTGTCTTAGTGTCTGCAGCACATCTGCCCAGGACCTTCTGGCTTTCTTGGTTTCCATTGAGAATTTGGGTGTAATTCTGATACGTTTACCTATATATGTTACTTGACCTTTTTCCTTTGCAGCTCTCAATATTCTTTCTTTATTCTGTATGTTTTGTGTTTTAATTATTATATGTCTAGGGGATTTTTTTTATCCAGTCTATTTGGTGTTCTTTAAGCTTCTTGTACCTTCATAGGGATATCCTTCTTTAAGTTGGGAAAATTTTTCTCTATAATTTTCTTGAATATGTTTTCTGTGCCTTTTGTCCCTATTATTCTTAGGTTTGTTCTATTGGTTTTTTCTTTCAGTTTATTTACATGATGTATTATATTAATAGATTTTTGTATGTTTTACCATTCTTTCATTCTGGGATGAAGCTGACTTGATCATGGTGAATTTTTTTGATGTGTTCTTAGATTCAGTTTGCTAGCATTTTATTGAGTATTTCTGCATATCTATGTTCATAAGTGAGATTATTTTTTAATTTTCTTTCTGGGTTGAGTCTTTGTGTGGTTTTTGGGATCAGGGTAATTGTAGTCTCATAAAAAAGAGTTTGGCAATGTTCCTTCCAGTTCTATTCTGGGGAACACTCATAGGAGTATAGGAAGTTTTGATAGAACTCAGCATTAAAACCATTTGTCCCTGGGATATTTTTGTTTGTGAGGCTTTGCTTGATAGCTTCTATTTCCTTGTAGTTTATAAGTCTATTTAAATTGTTCACCTGGTCTTGATTTAATTTTGGTATATGGTACCTAACCAGAAAACTGTCCTTTTCTTTTATGTTTTCTAATTTTGTGGAGTACAGGTTTTTGTAGTATGATCTAAGGATTCTCTGGATTTCCTTAGTTTCTGTTGTCATGTATCCTTTTTCATTTCTGATTGTGTTAATTTGGATGTTCTATCTCTGCTTTTTTATTATTTTGGATAATAGTTTGGCTAGTGACCTTTCTTCAGTTTCTTTATATGCTATGAACTTCCCTCTTAGCACTGCTTTCATAAGTGTCTCATAGGTTTGTGTACTTTGTGGCTTCATTTTTGTTTAATTTAGGAAGTCTTTTCTTTATTTCTTCCTTTGACCCAGGGGTGGTTCAATAGTTTTGTGTTCAATTTCCATGAATTTGTATGATTTCTGATAGTATTTTTGTTGTCAAGTTCTAACTTTAAACCTTGGTGCTCCAATAAGATACATAGTGTTATTCCAATTTTTTCATATCTGTGGATATTTGCTTTGCTATGCATTATGGTCACTTTTAGAGAAGGTTCTGAGGTGCTGAGAAGAAGGTATAATTTTGCGTTTAGGTGAAATGTTCTGTACATGTCTCTTAAATCCTTTTCATTCATGCCATCTGCTAGTTTCCTTATTTCTCTGTAAATTATTTGTCTGGTAGACCAAACTAACATTGTGGTTAGTGGAATAATGCTAGATATTAGGATAGCTACACCTTCTTGTTTCTTATGTGCATTTAATCAGAAAACCTTTTCCTAATCCTTTACTTAGTTAATGTCTGTCTTAGAGTTTGAGGTGTGTTTCTTGTATAGAACAGAAGTCTGGATCTTCTTTTCCTATCCACTTTTTTTAGCCTGTGTCCTTTTATAGGTGAGTTGCGACCATTGATATTAAGTGCTATTAATGACCAGTGGTTCCTGTTCTTTTTCAGTGGGAGTGGTTGTGTGTTTCTTTTCCTTGGGTTTTGCTGATCTGAGGTTATCTTTTGCTTGATTTTATTTTGTGGGTGAAGTTAGCTTCCTTGTTGCTTGCTTCTAGTACTTTCTGTCAGGCTGGGTTTGAGGATATATATTGTGTAAATCTGGTTTTGTCATGCACTATCTTGTTTCCTCCTTCGATGGTGATTGAAAGGTTTGCTGGGTATAGATATCTGTGCTTGCATCTGTGGTCTCTTATCTTAGCACATCTGACCAGGACCTTCTGGTTTTCTTAGTTTCCATTGAGAAGTCAGGTGTAATTCTGATATATCTACCTTTATATGGTACTTTACCTTTTCCCTTTGTGGCTCACAAAATTTTGCCTTTAGTCTATATGTTTTGTGCTATTGGGTACTTAACTTTGATCCTTGTGTTCTTTAAGCTTCTTCTATCTCTGTAGTAATATCCTTCCTTAAGTATTTATGATTTTGGTGAATGTGTTTTCTGTGTCTTTGAGCTGGAGTTCTTCTCCTTCTATCCCTATCATTCTTAGGTTTTGTCTTTTGATGTTTTCCCAGATTTCCTGGATGTTTTGTGTTAAGAGTTTGTTAGGTTTAATGTTTCCTTTGGCTCATTAATTTATTTCATATAGCTATTTTCAACCCCTGAGATTCTCTCTTCCATCTTTTCTATTCTGCACGTCTACTTCTTTCAGTGGCTGTCTGAGTCTTTGGGAACTCTTCTTGGTCTGCTCTTTGTCTCAGGCAGCCACTGAGGTCTCCTTTAGCATTCTCTCGCTCTGTTCTCCAGGGTTGCTCTCACAGCTTGTGTTTTATAGTTCCCCTCTTGGTCCTCTCAGCAGGAACCTCTTCTGCTGGCTGTCTAGATAACTGGGGTCAGGTTGGTCATGCCCCTGGCTGGGTTGCTGTTCACTCACCTCTTGGTCCTCTCAGTATTGTATTTCAGAGTACCACTGAGGTTGCAGGATAGGTGAGTTTGGGTGCAGGATGGTGTTTGTTGCTTGTGGGGGTCTAGTGGATTGGAGTGGGTATTGATCCAGCCTACCTGCAAGAATCTCTCCTTTTGACTGGCTAGAGAAACTGAGGCAGTCAGGTTAGAGGTCCAGGTTTTTGCCTCACTATGAAAGGCCTTGAAAGTGTGTTTTCATAACTGGTGGCTGGTCACTCACCTCTTGGTTCTCTCTGTATGACAGCAAGCTACTTTCAGAGGTTATGGTTAGGGGCACAAAAACTCCATACAATGGGGGTAAAGTACAAAAATAATCAGGATGGAAACTGACAATAAATTACTTTAAAAGATGGTTGACCATTTAACCAAAGTCAAAATAATGAGTTTGTCTCCAATATGGTTAATAGACATCTATTGGAACCCATAAGCTCGCATGTCAGATGGACCCCAGGTTGAGGTTTTACTTCCTCTGAAGGAGAGAAAAGGAACTTGCAGGCATGTAGTCTGACTTTATCTGAATGGAATCATATTGTGTTTCCCTGATGACTACAAAATCTCTAGTTAGGAGTTTTGAATGATGGTGACCAGATGACATCCAGGTTGTGTGGAGATCCTGAGACTTGAACTGAAGTAAGTGTAAGGCTAAGTTAATCAGATACTTACATGGAGCTGTGGTTGAAAGAATTGTTTGCAAAGCCCTAGGATCAAATGCCAAAGAGCAGTGCATAGGGTGCATTTCAGTGGGTTGGCACCATCTGTGTCCTGAACTACTATGGTGGTTCAGCCTCCTCCAGGTCTTCCATTATTTACTTTTTTGGCTCCTCCTGTAACTATCAGTGACAGTATCTTACAGCCCCCATTTTGCAGTCTCCACAGGAATGTAAAGCTCTTTAGTCTCCATCCCATCAATCCCCAGTACTTGTCTGCCTGGCAAGAATAAGGATATTCTAAGATACATTTAAATTTCTCCCTTTGGCTAACAACTACTGAACTAATAGACACTATGTAATTTGAGTTTCCCTGGGAATTTCACTGTGGAAAAAGACTGAATCCTTCAGGTGAGACCATGTTTACTTAAACATTTACTCCTTATCTGACCACCTTACAGGAGACACAGGAGGGTTTCAGACATCGAAATGCTTTCATTATATGACTTAGTTATATTAACTTAGTTTTGTATATCCCTTGTCATCTATCTAAACTTGTTAGGACCCCAAGGATAAATTAATCACCCTATATTTTCATCACCGTTCCAAATTAGTGTCACCAAAAAATACCATGTTTATTACTTTTCTTAATAATTTGTTCTTTTTTCTTTTCTATTTTTTTTATCTTAAGTAATAGCCTAATTATGAATCTCTGGCTGTCTTGCAACTCAGTGTATAGAGTAGGATATTGTAGAAAATCAGAGTTATGCGGCTGAAGAGATGGCTCTGCAGTTAATAGCATTGCCTGCTCTTCCAAAGGTCTTGAGTTCAATTTTCAGCAACCACATGGTGGCTCACAGCCATCTGTAATGGGGTCTGGTGCCCTCTTCTGGCATGTAGGCACACACAGACAGAATATTGTATACATAATAAATAAAGAAAGAAAGAAAGAAAGAAAGAAAGAAAGAAAGAAAGAAAAAAAGAAAAAGAAAATCAGAGTTATTTGGCCACCTTATCTCCAGAGGGACTCATGTAAGAATTGTGTTCCCTTACAAACTGTAAATCATGTATAGTCCCAGCACAGAGAGGTCTTGGCAAGAAGGAGCATGAAAGCTTTCCCTCTTAGACCATAGCTCACATAAGAAATAGGCAGTGAGTCAATCAATTTTAGACGATTGCTAAATGTTCTAACTGACCCTTTCTTGCATCCACAGATTAAGGAATCAAGAATCCAAATAAAGAACCAAATTTATGAAACCAAATGTCAGTACTTGCACTATTCTTATTACAAAAATAGAACTGGATGAAATGTTGTTTCCCTGCCTAAAAGAACTGTTATTTTACATATTTAAGATGCACAGCCAGAGATAAAATGTGTTACTAATCCTTGATATCCTCTAATATAAATCACTATACTTTGAAGTACATGACCACAAACCTGTTTCACCTATTTAGATTAATTTTTGTGGATTTTAATTACATCATTTATGTCACCACTTTCTTGCCTCTAAGCTTTCCAGAAATTAGAAAAATGATGAATTTTGCTTTATCAAGGGTTGCTGTTTGCATGTGACCTAGGTTGGGCTTCAGAATATCTGAGCTATAAGGGAAAGGGTTTATTACACTGGTCAGTGACTCTGTAATGGAACACATACAAGTAACACCATATTTTGGAAAAGAACAGGAAGTGCTCTCAGAGACTGGAAGAATTTCTACTAAAATGCCAATATTCCAGACTAGAACCCTGTGTTCCCCTAGGGTGGAATGGCAGAGCTGGGAAGGGCTGTGCTGGCTTAGTCATTTGATTTCTGCTCATCTAGTTGGGGAACTGCTTGAGGCTCAGCTGGGCAATTCTAGCTATTGAGGGATCCTGGGCAAGCCTAACAATCAAGAACACCAGTGGGTAGTAGATTGTGAGCAAATAGGGAGCCAATAAAGAGCCATGAGAGTTGTTTTTCTTCTTCCCTAAATTGTATAGTTGATTTCTACCTCCAGTTCTTATCCCACCTTCCTCTGAAGAGGTAACACTAACTACCATTATGGAATTGTGGTAACTGCTATTGTCTTGAATCCCAGCTAGGTGGTCCTAGCTATTGATGGACTCTGGGTGGCAATAATGAGCCCCAGTAGTAGGAAGCTTACAGGTTCTTTCAGTGTGGCCCCATATTTCGATATGGCACAAAAGCCATTAGTCCCGTCGAGCTGATCACGTAGCTCTGCAGACAAGCTGTCTCTGCCCTGAACAAAAGCCAGGATGCCTGCTCCTAGCTTCTTTTGTTAAAATGTGTATTACCTGAGAAGAAATGTTTGACTGAAGCTGATGACTTAAGAGTTCAGACGTTTGGTGCTTCCTTTCTTTTGTAATTTGGAAGGTGTCTTATAGAGATGCTAATTCAGGGCCTACCTGACTGCTAGATGCAGATGTGACTTGAGCCCTGGCACCTAGTTAAAAATCTGCCCCCTAGAGCTCAGGAAGGCAGTCTAACAGACAAAGAGCCTGTGTTCTACTCAGTGCTGTGCAGTGCAGCTTCAACTGAAAAAAAAAAGCCAGATTTAAATTAAAGTAGCCTCTGAGGTAAGCAGGTTAAAATGCTTTTTCATTTCATAATTTTGCCTTTTTGTTAATAGTCTGCTGTTTGTAGGCAAGTGAGTTCATATCCAAGGTGGATTGATTTCAGTACTGTGCCTCTAGTAAAGTTTAAAGTCAGAGATTGTGATGCATTCAGAAGTTCCTTGATTGTACAGGATTTTAAGATTTTTCATGCTAGCCTGAGTTTTTGTCTTTTCTCACAAGGTTAAGGATTGTTTTTTCAAAGTCTGTGAAGAATTTTGTTACAATTTTAATGGGCATTTGCATTAGATCTGTAGATTGCTTTCAATAACATTGTCAATTTTGCTATGATTGGTGCTATCTTTACAAGAGAATAGGAAATCTTTCAATTTTCTGTTGGCTTAAATTTCTTCCTTCAGAGATTTAAAGTTCTTGTTATACAAGTTTTTCAATTTGTGTGATTAGAGTTACTCAAAAATATTTATGATATTTGTGACTATCTCGTTCATGATAAATGTAGAGGAGATACATTTGAGTTGTTTTCAGATTCTGTGTATGATAAAGTAATTCTGCTATGAACATGGTTAAGCACATGTCCTTGTTGTATGGTTGAGCATCTTTTGTATATAGGCCCAGAAGAGATAGCTGAGTTTTAAAATGGTTTGTTGCCTAATTTTCTGAGAATTCAACAGCAGTGGAGGAGTTTCCTTTAAACATAAGTTGTGGGTTTTTCATCTTGGTCACGTTACAGACATAAGATGGAGTCTCAGAGTTGTTTTGATTTGTATTTTCCAATGGTTAAGCAGAATATTTGAGCAATTTTTGAATGTTTCCAGTCATTTTAAGTTCATATAAAGTTATGGTAAAGAAAATTATGAAATTATGAATAATTGGAGAGCTGGTACTGACCGGCTAAACATGCAATCAAGAATAATTCAGAGAGCTGGTATTGACCGGCTAAATATGAAATTATCAATAATTGGGAAAGCTGGTTTTGACCTGCCAAACATGAAATTATGAAAATTGGGAGAGCTGGTTTTGACCGGCTAAACATGAAGTTACGGTATTAGAAAACTAAAGAACGGTATTGACTGATGATGTGGAAAAATCATGATTGTGTGTTGCTGTGGTTGAGATTTGGCTGAAAGAGATTGACTAAATGTTGAATTGATACGCATGCTGAGAAAGTAAACTCTGAATGATGTTCTGTACCAGCGGAGGAAACATTTTCAACTCAGGTGATTCTACTCTCCTTTAAGATAGGAGAATATAGTCTTTGGGAGCATAATTATACATAAAGCATTGTGATGCATCCTAACAAGTAATGGCTGATACACAGGGCCTGAAAAGTTTATTTATCTCCACTAATCTCTTTACAGAGGTCGGCAGTCAATGACGGGTGTGAGGCTTCTCCCCAGATGCCTAAGACAGGGGCTTGCATAAAAGATGCCTGCTCCAATGATGGGAAAATTTGGGTAAATGAGGACTTTGCCCAAGTCAGGCGCGACATATCTGTCTTGTTGCAGAAGCAAAGGGTTTATTAAAATTAATAAGAGAGAGTGGATTGTGGGCCCATATTTCGATATGGCACAAAAGCCATTAGCCCGGTCCGAGCTGATCATGTAGCAATGCAGAAAAGCTGCCTCTGCCCTTAACAAAAGCCAGGATGCCTGCTCCTAGCTTCTTTTGTTAAAATGTGGATTACCTGAGAAGAAATGTTTGACTGAAGCTGATGACTTAAGAGTTCAGAATGCTTTGCTCATTTAAAACATCTGGGTGATCAGAAAATTAAAATCAAACAGAATCATTTCTTGTTTTCTGTGGGACCAGGCAGACCAGAAACAGGAAAAAGTGAGTAGGAGAGGGCTGTAAGGTCCATGCTCTCTTCATCATAGTTTAGACTTTCAGTGGAGAGAGTCTTAGGTGGTGATAAGGCCTGAGTGAACAGTCTCTCTTTTAGCCTTATCACCTGGCTACAGGCTTCCTGGGATGCAGTTCCTCTCATTGTCCTATGGACTTCTATAGTGTTTGTTCCCTGAATGTAGCGTTTTTGCCTAGTCACTGGCGCATCCGATAGTGTTTGTTCCCTGAATGCCTAGTCACTGGTGGAGGAAGAGCCATTGTTAAATGTGTGGTGGAGAGGGCCTTTTCTCTTAGATGACGTGATTGTACCAAACTCACTTTGTTGTGCTCTTTGGGATACATTTAAAGTGACTGTTTACAAAAGCTTTTACCTGATATTTTGAGTCCAACTTTCTTTTAGTCTTCTCAGACTCCTACTTCTTTATGAGTCTCTTGCCGGGCGACAGTATAGTAGACGCGTGCTGCCACCATGTGGCTAAATAGTACAACGACACATTTTACAGTTCTGGATGGCTGGCTGTCAGGTCTTGAAGCTCAGCAATATACTCTTGAGCTCAGTGAAGCTTAGGGCAGTAATTGTCAGAGTTTTATCTGAATCGTACCCATGGAATTCCTGAATAATCTTACGATTTTCATGTATAAGTTCTCTGGTGCTGAGCTACGAGAGCCAGTGTGGTTCATCTTCCCCTGGCTATGTGGTAGTTAGTGATCAGATGCAGATTTCTTTATATTCTTGCCTGGTCCTGCATCATCCAGTGTGCTCCAGCATGATCTGAGTGGTCCTGCATGTTCTTTGTATCTCTTGGGCCGACTGGCACTCTCCTGACTGCATCTGTGCAGAGCACAGGGAGCAGGACTGTGCTTTGAAATATCCTTTATGAAATCAGCCCCATGTAACACAGATTTGCCAAGGTCGGAGAGCCCTGGTCCCTCCAGTATCTTCTAGAAGTTTTGCACTTTGAACATTTAACATTTAGGTTTACTATCCATCTGTAGTTAATTCTGTGGAGCTTGTAAACAGTAGTTCCTTTATAGAGTAGCACTCCACTGTTACTGTGATAAGACTAGGATTGATGGTATAAATTCTTAGAAAATATTAAGTCACAAAGTAGAATTTATATAAGGGAGAGTTGCATCCCAAATCCTCCAAAGGTTAATGGTATGCTAACTGCACATGTTAGTGATTAGTATAAGACATAAATGTTTGTTCCCTAGGATTAACCAGCTGCATTCCCAAAACAAAGGCGACAGCCCTGTTTTACAAACAGCAGAAACACCCATTCCTCCATTAAAAAACCATCCTTTTAATGCTGCTCAAGAGACCATGCCAGTGTCACAACCCCATTAAGTCCTGTTGTGCCATAAAGGTATATTCTAGAACATTGGCATTTCTAGTCTTTATGAAAAGAAATTTTGAGTCAAGGTCTCCTATGTTGATTGAAGTATATTTGAACCCTGTCTGTAGCCCCACAAGGCATTGCCCTTCTTGTCTTCCTGCCTAAACACTCTAAACCTTGGATTGCATGTCTGCAGCACCACAGCATTCTGAAATTGCCAGTTTGAGTACATAGTGGACTGTCCATTGCAGAACAGAGAAAGGATTTGTTTATGGAGCCTGTCTTCTCCATTCAGACCAGAAGCGGAGGAACACTGCTCTGAGAAAACAGATAATAGCCAGGTCACAGACTGAACTTGAAGGCAGTGAGCTGCAGGGGTCTTCATTTTAAAGAAGGACTGACTGATGGGGCATGATGAGTGACTTTCTCTATAATTTCCCTGCATGTATTAATTCCTTCCATGTGAGTGAAGACAGACAGAATTCGTGGGTGTGCAATTTAGGGAGGGGAGCTTGAACTACTGAGTATTCAGTTTCCAATGAGCAGATCTATGCAGATATGTACAATCCTGATTGGATAAAGTTAAGTCAGCTGAGATGTTTGAGAAACAGACAATTGAATGCAACTCCATGTGTTAGATTACAGCACTCAGTGACTAACATTTTACATGGAAGCTGAGCAACCTCTTCCATTGCTGGTCTGGGTCCTCAGAACCCAAGACTTTTCACAGAAGGGTGAAAACTATGGTTATCAGTTCCAACACCACTGTGGACTTTGTTTATAATGTTCTTGGTTTACCCAATGTTTCTCTTGTGCAACATTGTCTGATTAGCCCCTTTCTGAATTTGTATACTTCCTTTTAAAACCCAACCCATTGATTTACATTAGCAAGAGACTTGCTGTTGAATTTGACTTAGTTCTACAGTCAATCTGGGATAGGTCTGATTAGCAGCCATTGCTGGGACCTTCTGCTCACCTGATTCTGACACTCAGACCTCATTAACCAATCAGAGCCTCCACCAGTCAAATGGATGGGTTCTTCAGGGAGCAAGGACTCCCGGTTTATCGCTTCCTGAAGAAATCACAGTCTCTCCTGTGCACTGTGTCTTGGGTTCCCTTGTGGGGAGAGAGTTTGTCAGCTGTACCATGGTGAATGAATGTTTGCTCTCCACAGATTGGAGGAGTGATGGGCCAAGGTGAGTAAGGGGCCAATGTCCCCAGGTGGGAGGAGTGGCTGGGCTTAATGCATTTGGCTGCTCTTCCCACGTTTAGAGTGGCTGTGCTTGGCGGGTCAGGGGCCACTGTCCATAAACTAGCCTGCTGAGGAGTGCTGCTGATCTGTTCAGTCCTCCCCTGATTGGTTGGGAGCCAGTGGACAAAGAGTTTAGTGTGTTCCTGCCTTATCCTAAGTAAGTAGTCCTAAGTGATCCTTGCAACTCTCCATGGCAGTCTCTAAATAACTTCACTGCCTGGGCTGTGTCTGCACTGAGCAGAGCATTGGCAGCTGCAAATGGTGGTGGCTGTAGTGCTTATTTTGCCGCATGTGGAGAGATATCACCAAATTTTCAAAACTCGGAGACCACAGTATCTTCAGAAGTTCTGCACTTTTACCATTTATGTTTAGGATCCATTTGTAGTTAATTTTGTGGAGCTTGTAAACGGTTTCTCCTGTGTAGAGTAGCACTCCACTGCTAAATTGAAGTAGAGCATAATTGATAGTAGCATTAATGGTATAAGGATTTACCAGTTCTTAGGAGACATTAAGTCACACAGAATTTAAGTAAGGGAGGGCTGCATCCCAAATTCCCCAAAGATAAGTAGTATGCTAACCATGCCTGTTAGATATTAGTATCATGAGATGCAAATGTTTGTTCACCAAGATTAATAAGCCATTAAGGTACATTCCTATAACAAATGAGACAACCATGATTTACAACCAGCCAAAAGACCCACTTCTCAGTCAAAGACCTCTAACATGGTGCTCAAGGGGCCATTATAGGCTCACAACCTGTGTGCCATGAAAGTATAATAATTCTAGAACAGCTGCATTTTTCAGTTTTTAGAAATGCTGAGTTAACTTTTAAATTAAGGGATGTACATGACTTTTATTGTGCATTGTCCCATACCCTGTCTTGACATGCAAAACTGTCAGTATCAAGGGATTACAGAACTTCAATAAAGAACACCAGAAAGTGGCAGACAGAAACAATAGGCTAAATGCAAACCCTAGTTTCACTGAAAAATCCTGTTATTGGAAATGGTAACAACAAACAAAGCAATTTGTACCTGAGCTTTACCTCAAGGTTATAAAAATTCTTTTGTTCATGCATAATGCTTGCTTCTTGCTATAAATAGGGTAGTTTGTAAATCTCCCATCGCCACTGATATAGAAATCCAATCTCAGGTGGTGATCAGATATAACTGATAAGCTTTGTGTGCCCCATGGAGGTTTTTTCCTTTTTTTCTGGAATCAACTTTGTTTCTGGTTTAATAGATTTTAGTGGTCTGCCCCCTCCTCAATAATTGCATGCCACCTGGACACAACAATAGTAAGCAAAATGTTGTCTAAGTGACCCTAACAGACATCCTATTCTTTATCATAATAGAATGATATCCTTTTATTTTTTTCTTTATTTTTATTTTTTATTTTTTGGTTTTTCGAGACAGGGCTTCTCTGTGGCTTTGGAGCCTGTCCTGGAACTAGCTCTGTAGACCAGACTGGTCTCAAACTCACAGAGAACCACCTGCCTCTGCGAGTGCAGGGATTAAAGGCGTGCGCCACCATTGCCTGGCTGAATGATATCCTTTTAGTAGTCACAATATCTTCTACAAAGTTAAAACCTCAGAAGGCTTCAAGTGAATCTCTCCAAAGAATGTGGTGTACTGGATGAGTTATCGTCATTGATTTCTGGTAGTTTGATTTTGATTAGAATCCTGTCATTTCTGTTTAAGAAATTATAGTCTATATTGGTAGCTATGTCTTTATGTCTCATTTTTTGAGTGCTGCAATCTATATTGTTAGTTTTATTATCATCTGATTGTTCCTCTGGAAAATGATCGGCCTTCAACAATTTTGTATCTAGAAAATTTCATGTTAAAAGTTCCTTATGTTTTCGTTGGTTTGAGAAGTTTCTGTGGAGAGTTGGTTTTAGTTTTTTTATTTATTGTTCTTAGAGGCCTTCCTCTTTCCATTCCCTGACATTTCTGTGTTTTCCAGTTGCTGTTTGGGCTTTGGCTGTTTAAGTGATTGGATGTGATTAATACATTTACTTTCGATCTTTAAAACCTCCTTGTATATTATTGCCTTTTTCCTAATTAGCCTCACCTGTCAACATGACATTGCCTAGGGTTATCTGAAGAAGCATCAGTTGAGGGTGTGCATAGATGAGAACATCTAATTGCTGCATCTGAGAGAAATTGTATTGATTTAAAGTGTGGGAAGTCTCTTCCACTGAGTTGACAATATCTCTAAGCAAGTGGACGTGCAGAAGAGAACTAGCTTAGACAAACGAGAAAGGTAGGAAGCAATGTTTCCCCATGTATTGTCTTCATTTATTAGCTTGAGTTTCCACCCTAAGCTCCCACAAGGATGGACTGTGATCTAGGGATATCAACCAGATAAATCTCATTATCTAAGTTGCTTTTGGATAGAGTTTAATCACAACAATGGAGAAGAAAATTGGAACAAAAATGGTACCTCAAATGTACTTTTATTACTGCAAAGGACTTGAAATTTTTAGGTCTGCCCTTGCTATCCTGAATGGAATTGTTTTATTGTTGTTTTGTTATTTAGCCCAGGGAGGCAACTGATGCATAGCAGCTTTCCTCCCAGCCTCTATATGCTGGAGTTACATGTCATGTACTCCCATTGACAAAGAGCCAAATATTTGAATTTTTTATACATGGTCATTACTTGTGCAGCTGGCACTACTTTCTCTTTTGACACTGTGGCCAGTTATTTTCATTTGCTTTACTTTGAAAATAGTAAAGCTCATAAACCCTATAAGACCAGAAATAGACAAGTACTTTCTCACCCTATCTCAGAGCTTTTTCAACATTAGCTTTAATTCTTTACCAAGTATCTATATCTTAGGTGCCTTCTGGATACCAAATAATTTTAAGGCTTCATTATTTCCACACACATTTCTAAATCAGAAAGAGAAATGTGAACCCTATGAGTTTTTATTGAATGCTTTAGGATAGCAAGGTACAGAGAGGATTTGGCTTGTCCCATTACCCTGTAATGAAGATTACTTATCTGGTTTATAATTTAAATCCCTTCCTAACTTTTACTCTTTATGGTCCCTGTTCTGGTACCACCTTTCAACATCTACTGCATTGTGGTCCCTTGGTATGGTTGTCTTGTAAATCAGTACACAGTGATGCATAGTATGAACAACTGCACAATAAGATTTATTTACTATGGCATTTTATACATACTAAAAAGTGATACCTCAACTCTGAAACCTCTGTACTCATGTACGTGTGTACTCTTGCTTCTCCTTCCTAGAAACAATACCTCAATTAATCAGTAATAAAAGTGAAAATAAGTACAAAGATACAATGCAAAAAGTATACAGAAGCAAACCACTCCTTTTTAACTGGTACAGTGTGAGCAACTGCGCTCAAAAACAAATTCTTTATCCATGGTATAGATTCTGAGAGAACATTTGAGAAATAGGCAGTTTGCTTTCATCTATGCTTGTTCTCTCATGCAACCATTTCCCAAGTTTGTCTCATCTGTGCCACAAGGAGCCTGCACTCTAAGCTAGTTTTGTGCCTCCATATTTTCCTCCTTTTAGATTTTTAAGTTAATTGAGTTTTATTCATAAAGTATGTAAATATTCTTCATTTGGTTGAAAGAAACTCTTACATAATCAAAAATAGAAAAGAATAACAATTATTACAATAAGCATACCACCAGATGTATGAGGAATACTTTGTATGAATCCCATAGCATCTAAATTGTCCAAATTGTCCTGTCACTTTGTTATCAAAAATTTGTGCAATAGTTGAGGCATCTGAATCAGGAAATGATTAGGAGAGGTAAGTTCTATAACATCATGTAAATGATCAATGAGAGATCAAGGAGCAGCATTGTCAAAAAGATAAATATGAATAACCTTCCATTCATGTAAAAATTCACTAAGCTTAATCAGTAATGCCAAAAGCAGTCAAATTCCAATCACAAATGTTTTTGCACAGATAAATATTTCTTTCCCAACCATCCCACAGATTTCTTAAGCACATCAATCTCTGTCTGTGGTTTAGTATCTATTTGAGCTTGCTGAGTCCAGTCCCTGAGAATCTTT
Organism: Microtus pennsylvanicus; assembly: GCF_037038515.1. Classification (NCBI taxonomy): domain Eukaryota; kingdom Metazoa; phylum Chordata; class Mammalia; order Rodentia; family Cricetidae; genus Microtus; species Microtus pennsylvanicus. The sequence continues at coordinate 114,210,261 of NC_134586.1, forward strand.
ATACCATTGCCCACCTGACACAGAAGCATTAGCAGCAACAGCAATAAGTTTATGAATTTTCTCTATTACAAAATCTAACATGCACTTTGTTCTTTTCAATATTTAGATAAAGAATTCTACATTAATATCCAGAGGATTTTGAGCCCAACACTAACCTAGGTTTACAGACAGCCAAATGTGTGTATGTTGCTGTAGTATCATAAGTAATGATGAAGATTAAACCTAACAGATAAATTAATACATGAATCCAATTGAAAATCATAACTACTAATTCCAGTATTGAAATTGGTTCTTCTAACTAAAAATACATATGTTAGAGGTACATAGGTAGTAACATTAGTATTCCTGAGTAAGGTAAATATATAAGTAGAGGCGGGTACTGCTGTTCCAACGACTGAGCCTTTAAATACCAGAACAGGTTTTAAGGCAGCTATGATCTTCCTAATATGGATCTATATTGCATTATGGGATGTGTGCAAGGCAATCAATGTCAGAAAATGGCTTCCTGTTAACTTTTTATTCTTGGCTTGATTCATCCAGGTAACGCTAAGCAAATCACAGGTGGTGATATTTCAGAACAATTCTTACTAAGCTAACCATATGGGCTCCAATTTATATTGAAGTATTTTGCCCAATTTGTTTAACAATTTTATAAAGGATGTCTGATGTTTGAAATTATAATATGTATAATCTGTACATACAGGTTATGCTGTTTCTCAATTTTCAGTACCATTATCCCAGGTATGATTAATGGAATATGCTGAGAGTCTTTGATGACAAGTATGATATGTGCCTACTTTAATATTTCATAGGTTGTTCATGCGTATTTTTTTTAAATTTATTTGTATCATGGATTACATTAATGCATTTATGAATTTTGTACCATCCCTGCATCTTTTTGATGAAGCTGAATTGTTAATGAAGGTTTTCAAAATGTATTCCTGGATTCAGTTTTCCATCATTTTATTCAGTATTTTTGTGTTCATGTTCATTATTGATATTGTTAATTTTCTTTCTCGGGTGAGTCTTTGTGTGGTTGTCATCAATCTTAATGTAGTCTCAAAAAGAGGTCTGGCTATGTGCAACACTTAGAGGAGTATAGCAATTCTTCATTAAAACCATTGGTCCCTCGGATATATTGTTTGCTTTTTATGAGTTTCTATTTCATTAAAGAGTATATGCCTATTTAAACTGCTCACCTAGGCTTTATTAGATTTAGGTAAATGGTACCTAGCCAGAAAATTGTCCATTTCTTTTAGGTTTCCCAATTTTGTGTAGTACAGGTTTCTGTTGTTTCCTCTATTTTGTGGATTTCATTAGTGTTTGTTGTCATGTATTCCTTTTTATTTCTGATTGTGTTAGTTTGGATCTTCTCTCTTGTCTTTTTTATTAGTTTGCATAAGGGTTTGTCTATCTTTTATTTACTCAAGTAACCTGCTCTTTGTCTCATTGATTCATTGCATTTTTTGTTTCTAAATAATTTATTTGAGCCCTCAATTTGATTAGTTTCTGTTTTCTACTCCTTCTGGGCATGTCTGCTTTTTTTGTTCTAGAGCATTCATATGTGCTGTTAAGTCACTGCGCTTTCTGTATTAGCTATGAACTTTCCTCTTAGCACTGCTTTCATAGTGTTCCACAGGTTTGGGTACAATGTTCCTTCATATTTTTTTTAAATAAGACTATTTATTTATTCATTTATTTATTTATTTATTTATTTATTTATTTATTTATTTATTTATTATGCAGTGTACTGCCTGCATGTATCTCTGAAGGCCAGAAGAGGGCACCATATCTTTTTTTTGAGGGCACCATATCTTATTATGGATGGTTGTAAGCTACCCATGTTGTTGCTGGGAATTGAACTCAAGACCTGGATGAGTAGCCAGTGCTCTTAACCACTGAGCCATCTCTCCAGCCCAGCAGTGGTTATTCCTAGGGCCCATGTGCATACACTGGTAAAGAAAGAAAATGACGATACACATATCAACTACCTTTTCCTCCCTTTTGAAAGTATCTCTTAAACTGGCGCTTTCTCTCCTAAAAGCACCTGCCATTTGCCTGCTGGCTTCACATAATTGAAGACTGTTTAGTTACAGCAAGGAATGAGATTCTGATAATGCCAGAACATAGACGAGTCTAAAAAGCAGTTTGCTCAGTAGAGGCTAAATGCTGAATGGTCCCACTATGGGAGCCTCCACAGTGCTAAATGTACAGATGAGCAGTTGCTGGGGACTGGGGGAGGCAAGAGACCCTACTGGGTATTTGGTCTCCCTGAGGATCATAAAGATGATTTGGAACTCCGAGGAGGTAATGGTTGTGGGAACATGGGAGGGAGGGATCCATCTACATCAGAGCAGTTTACATTGGGCACCCGGACCTTGAATCCCTCCAGAGCAGCTCTCTCCCAGACTAGGTGCTAGGAGAGGCACAGCACTTGGCTGCAAAGACCGCTCCTCTTTCCAAATGGTGTAGAGTTTTCCTCAGCTTACACCAGCTGCCAGTACCACCTCTAGGGCAGAAGCCCGATGGCACAGTGACCCCACTCCTGTGACAGAGGAAATTTGGTCACTATAAATACCTGACTTGGGATGAAACCCCACAAACAGGCTGAGCAGACTTTAAGGAAAGATCTGGCAAGGAGGGGGCAGGGCTCACACATATGCTAGGTGGCTGGGGAATCCATGACATGGTCCTACATGGTCCTGCTCAGAGATTTTACTAGCCAGGGCTGCAGTTATAGACTGAAGTTTAAGACGCAGTGATGAAGGTTCTGGGGAGGGAAGAGCTGGAGTGTTTCCCGAGTCTCTTGGGCCAGCTTTTCCTCTTTCTGTCTTGGCTTCAGTGAGATCTCCCCATGGTCCATGAAGAGCTGGGTACCTGTCTACTTAGCTCAGGCAGTGCACAAACCTGTCTCCCTGCCTGCTTTCAGCAACACACTGAACCTGGATGGGGCACACTGCCACATGACAGGAGTGGCTGGATCAGGTTTTCCCCAGCCTTGGCTCCCATCGCCCTCTGTGGTTCTCACCTCCTCCTGGGCCTGAGTCCTTGTGTTAACCTGGCCGTGGGACACTTGCCCTCCCACTGCATGCATGGCAGTCTAGCAGCTGGAATCCTTCATATTTATAGAATTTTAGTATTTAATTTATTTTACCTTGACCCATGGGTGGTTCAGTGGTTTGCTGAATTTCCTTTGTTTTGTAGGATTTATGAGATTACTATTGTTTTCAGGTTCTAATTTTAAATCGTGGTGATTTGATAGTACACAGTGTATTACTCCATTTTTTTTTGTTTGCTGGGTTACACAGTGTGTGGTCATTTTTGTGGAAGTTTTCATGAGGTGCTGAGAAGATGGTATGTTCTTTTTTGTTTGGGTGGAATATTCTATAGATATCTGTTAGGCCCATTTCATTCATTACATCTCTTATTTCTCTTATAAATTTTTGTCTGGTTAACCTGTTCATTGTCGAATGCGGAATACTGAGATATCCTGCCATTAGTGTGTAGGTTTTGATGAGTAATTTGAGTTTTAATACTGTTCCTTTTACATGTGTGAATGCAGTTGTATTATGGGTATAAATGACAATGATTGAGACTTCATCTAGACAGATATAACTTGTTATATATATATAGTGTCATTGTATATAGTGTCATTCTCCAATTCTTCTGACACCTTTATTTTGAAATCTAATGTTAGATATTAGGATAGCCACACTTGCTTGTTTCTTGGGTCCTTTTCCATATTTTTTCTCTGAGGTACTGTCTTTTTTTGAGTTTGAGGTAAGTTTCCTGTGTATAACAGATGGCTTATTCTTGTTTTCTTATCTATTCCCATAGCCTGTGTCATTATATTTGAAATTAGCGCATGTATATTAAGAGATATTAATGACTAGTTTTGACAATTACTGTTATTTTTCTCTACTGAAATGATTATATGGTTTCATTTTCTTTCAGTGTATTTATATGATAGATTTGATTGGATTTCCATGTGTTGAACCAGCCCAGTATCTCTGTGATAAAGCCTCCTATTTTTTTGAATCAGGTTTTTCAGAATCTTATTGGGAATTTTTTCGTCGATGTTCATGAGCGAGATTGGTCTTTAATTCTCTATCTTGGTGGCTTTCTATTTTTTCGTTCAGTGTCATGGTACCACTGTTGCTTAATATAAAGCTTCTGTTTCTATTATGTGACACACGTTAAGGAGTTTGGGTATCAGCTCTTTGAATTTCTGGTAAAATTATGTAGTAAAACTAATTGGTGCTGTGTTTTTCTTGGTATGTAGGTTTTTTTTGGGTGCTTATATTTCCTCACCACTTCACGATCTATTTACATTGTTCCCTTGGTCTTATTGAAATTTGGTATATGTTATTTATCTAAAAACAAGTCCATTTATTTTACATTCTCCAACTTTGGCATATAGGCCTTTGTGTTAAGATATAATTATTTCTGAATATCTTCAGTGTCTATTATGTCCCTCATTTCATTACTTATCCTGTTAATTTGCGTGTTCTCTTTCTGTAACTTTTTATTACATTGGATAGCCATTTGTGAATATTGTTTTTACTCAAATAACCAGTTCTTTGTTTCATTGACTTCTTTGGATTGTTTTCTGTGTTTATATTTTGTTTGTTTGAGTCCTCCATTTGATAATTTCCAGCCTTCTACTCCTGGGTAAGAATTTTTTTTCTATAGCTCTCAGCTGTGCTTTTAGGTGTCTAATGTGAGCTTAGCGCTGCTTTTGGTTTGTTTATGTTGTGTCTTTGTTTTCGTTGAATTCAGGGAAGACTTTAATTTCTTTTATTTCTTCTATGACGCAGGTGTGGTTTAGTAGTTGACTGTTCAGTTTCCATGAGTTTGTCTGCTTTCTGGTGTTATATGCCAGACATCATTACAGATGGTTGTCAGCCACCATGTGATTACTGGGAATTGAACTCACGACATGGAAGAGCAGGCAATGTTTTTAACCACTAAGCCATCTAAACAGCCCCGTCCCTTTTTTCTTAATTTTTTTTTTTTTGATTTTTGAGACAGGGTTTCTCTGTAGCTTTTGTTTCCTGTCCTGGAAGTAGCTGTTCTATACCAGGCCTGACTCTAACTCACAGAGATCCTCATGCCTACGCAAAATTTTTTTGTGGCATATTAGCTTTACTTTGTTATCAAGTATGTGGTCAATTTTCTAGAAGTTTCTGTAGATGCTGAGGGTATATTTTTTAATATTTGGCTTGATCTACAGATGTCAAGTCCATTTATTTAATTATGTCGATTATTTCTCTTATTTCTCTGTTATGTTTCTGTCTGGTTGACCTATCCATTGTTGAGATAGTGCTGCAGTCTCCAACTATTAGTGTGGTTTGAGGTGTAAATTTATTTCTAGTAATGTGGGTGCGTTTATATTACTGAAATTTATATTTGGTATTCATACTTCATCCCTTGAAATATACCTGCTATGAGTTTAAAGTTTCCATCTTATTCTCTTTTGATTGGTTTAAGTTAGAAGTCATTTTTGTTTCTACAAGTTAGTATTAGACCTTTTTCCTTTGCTTCTCTTAATATTCTTTCTTAATACTGTATCATTTGTGTTTTACGACGTGGTGAGGGTTTCTTCAACTCTATCCATTACCGGTTTGATTCGCTTCTTCTTGGTTTCTTTTCCTAGGGTATCTTTGGATTTTTCATTTCTTCAAAGTTGTTGTTATTCTTCTTCCATTTGTTTACAGTTGTTTTTCACATTCTGTTTGATGGACCCTATCTCTTTTCTAATTTTAATTTTAAGGTCTATTTTTTCTTCCTCGGGATTAGGGTGTTCAAATTTTCCTGTTGTATACTCACTGGATTCTCATACTATCATGTTGTCTTTCACATTTTTGGAGGTATTCTGACATAACAGCATGTACATTTGTACCAATCCTGTTAGGAGAGTCTTGGCTGCTTGGTACGCTCTTTGCTGTGGCTAGGTGTGTGCTTGTGGTTTTTTCTTGGTCTGCCTTCTCTTAGTTCTCTTAGCCCTGGAGTCTCTTTTATCCACTCCACCCTGGAGTAGGCTGTGATGGTGGACCTCAACACCCTGCAGGTAGATAGGAGTCCTTGGTGGAAAGCTTGGATGGGATAAAGCCACTTGCTGGCAAGGGACATCACAGACAAAAGGGCGTGCTTGCTTGGGTACATGTTCAGTGTGATTAAGAAACTACTGCAACAGTTGCCCTCACTACTTTGTCCCCTATGCCCCAGTCCCCTTCCATTTTGTATTCTGGAGTTCTTATTTCCTCATTTTGCAGCAGACTTGTTGGCAATCATAAATCATAAGAATGAAAATATAAAAATGTTGGTTCTAGAAATGGAAAAGTAAAAGTGAAGAAATGTGGTTTTAACATTAGGAGAAAGAAAGCAGAATGTTAGCAGCTTTCTCTTCAGCTTAAGGTGATATGAGAGTCCCATCTGTCTGTCCTGTGAATATGGTTGCTTAATAACAAATCTGTTTCAGATAGTGTTTGAGCCAGTCAGGAAATTGAAAGTCAATGTTGATAGAAAGAAGGCAGAGTCAGAGAGAAGCAATATAGCTAGTATGGAGACAGATGACGGAATTTTACAAGGGAAGACAATATACAGATTAAAGGAGATTGCTTTAATTTATGATATGAGTTACCCATAAATATGCTTAAGCTATTGTCCAATGAGTATTCCAAGTAATATGGTTTCTGTCTTATTATTTAGTTCTGAGCATCCGGAGCAAACAAGCAGCCTCCCAACCATATCCATTCGGTCCTCAGGAGGTAAGACATTTTCATCTTTTGATGTCTAATTTCTTTAGCTCTTTATATATTTTGAAGATTACTTTGGACATTAGTTTTTTGCATGTTGATAGATATTTATCTAGTTTCATTCCTCTACATGTTGACATACAGTTATGCCAGCACCATTTGTTGAAGATGCGATCTTTATTTCATTGTATAATTTTAGTTTCTTGGTAAAAAATCAGCTGAACTTCTGTGTGGATTACTATCTGTGTCTTTGATTTGATTCCAGTGGTCAAGTCTGTTTTCATGCCAATACCAAGCTGTTTCCAATACTTTATCTCTGTAATGGAGGTTGATGGATTTTTATGCCTCTGGAACTTACTTTCCTGTACAGGATTATGTTGTCCATCATTGGTTTTTTGATATTGATTATTGCTCTTTAAACTGACATTAAGAATTTGTTGTTTTTGGTATGGATTCCATTTAATCTACAGATTGCTTTTGGACAGATTGCCATATTTATTATGTTTATTTTCTCTATCTAAGAACATGGGGAGATCTTTCCATTTCCTGGTGTATTTTCAATTTCTCTCACCAAAAGCTAAAAGTTAATTTTGTAGCATGGAGGCCTTAGTGATCTTCTGGGAGGGCTTTTGATCATCATTTTGGAACCACCGTTATGACTGTTAGGTACGGTAAGTCCGACGTAGATAAGCGGCAGTACCTTACTGTGCGCTTCAGTCTCTTGTAGATAAAAGAGGCGCGCACAGATACTTTCATTTTCGGATACTTTCGTTTTCGCCGCACTTGTAAGATGGACTTAGATGAGCCGCGGGTGCCTGCTTGTCATCAAGGGCTCCTAGCAGTCCGTTATCACAGCACTACAGTCGGTGTTAAAACAAAGACATAAATATTGCCCAGCAGATGCTGAAAAAGAGATTCACGAGTGGCTCACTGGCATGCTTGCTCCGGTAAGGGGCAGTACCTTACTGTGCCCTTCAGTCTCTTGTAGATAAAAGAGCCATGCACAGATACTTTCTTTTTCGCAGCACTTGTAAGATGGACGTAGATAAGCCGCGGGTGCCTGCTTGTCATCAGGGGCTCCTAGCAGTCCGTTATCACAGTACTAGAGTCGGTGTTAAAACAAAGACATAAAAATTGCCCATCAGACGCTGAAAAACTTCGAGAAAGAGATTCATCGAGTGGCTCACTGGTATGCTTGCTCCGGTAAGGGGCAGGACCTTACTGTGGGCTTCAGTCTCTTGTAGATAAGAGGCGCGCACAGATACTTTCTTTTTCGCAGCACTTGTAAGACGGACGTAGATAAGCCGCAGGTGCCTGCTTGTCATCATGGGCTACTCGCAGTTCATTATCACAGTACTAGAGTCGGTATTAAAACAAACACATAAAAATTGCCCATCAGACGCTTAAAAACTTCGAAAAAGAGATTCATTGAGTGGCTCACTGGTATGCTTTCTCCGGTAAGGGGCATCACCTTACTGTGCGCTTCAGTCTCTTGTAGATAAAAGAGGCGCGCACAGATACTTTGGTTTTCGCAGCACTTGTAAGACAGATGTAGATAAGCTGCAGGTGCCTGCTTGTCATCAAGGGCTCCTAGCAGTCCGTTATCACAGTACTAGAGTTGGTGTTAAAACAAAGACATAAAAATTGCCCATCAGACGCTGAAAAACTTCGAAAAAGACATTCATCGAGTGGCTCACTGGTATGCTTGCTCCAGTAAGGGGCAGTACGTTCCTGTCCGCTTCAGTCTCTTGTAGATAAAAGAGGCGCGCACAGATACTTTCTTTTTCGCAGTACTTGTAAGACGGACGTAGATAAGCCGCGGGTGCCTGCTTGTCATCAAGGGCTCCTAGCAGTCCGGTATCACAGTACTAGAGTTGGTGTTAAAACAAAGACATAAAAATTGCCCATCAGACGCTGAAAAACTTCGAAAAAGATTCATCGAGTGGCTCACTGGTATTCTTGCTCTGGTAAGGGGCAGGACCTAACTGTCCCCTTAAGTCTCTTGTAGATAAAAGAGGCACGCACAGATACTTTTTTTTCGCAGCACTTGTAAGACAGACGTAGATCAGCCGCGGGTGCCTGCTTGTCATCAAGGGCTCCTAGCAGTCCTTTATCACAGTACTAGAGTCGGTGTTAAAACAAAGACATAAATATTGCCCATCAGACCCTGAAAAACTTCGAAAAAGATTCATCGAGTGGCTCACTGGTATGTTTGCTACGCTAAGTGGCAGGACCTTACTGTGGGCTTCAGTCTCTTGTAGATAAAAGAGGCATGCACAGATACTTTCTTTTTCGCAGCACTTGTAAGACGGACGTAGATAAGCCGCGGGTGCCTACTTGTCATCAAGGGCTCCTAGAAGTCCGTTATCACAGCACTAGAGTCGGTGTTAAAACAAAGACATAAAAATTGCCCATCAGACGCTGAAAAACTTCGAAAAAGAGATTCATTGAGTGGCTCACTGGTATGCTTGCTCCGTTAAGGGGCTGGACCTTACTGTGCGCTTCAGTCTCTTGTAGATAAAAGAGCTGCACACAGACAATTTCATTTTCGCAGCACATGTAAGACGGATGTAGATAAGCTGCTGGTGCCTGCTTGTCATCATAGGTTCCTCACAGTCCGCTATCACAGCACTAGAGACGGTGTTAAAGACATAAAAATTGCCCATCATACTGAAAAACTTCGTAAAAGAGATTGATCTAGTGGCTCACTGGTATGTTTGCTCCGGATCGTTGACTCTCCTCGTGGAAACGTCCTAGAAGAAGTCCAGGGCAGTATGTCAGAAACTGAACATACTGAGAGGTTGGGCGCGCACAGGAAGAAGGCCTCCCTGGTAAGTCTAAGGATGAGGGGATGAATACTTGGACCCTTATGGTCCACAATGCACCATGATAAAGAAAAGTAAGGAGAATGGTACATTAATCTCTATTCTCTTAGACTGTGTCATTATATGTGGATTGAGTGCATGTATAGTAAGACATTAATGACTAATAGATGATAATTTCTGTTATTTTTCAGTGAGAGTGGTTGTTAGAGTTTTGCTGATGTGAGTTTTTTTTTGCTTGAGAATTAGTGTGTGAAGTTTTCATTCTTGCGTTGGTGTTTTCCTTTTAGTAACGCTGGGACCTTTTTAATCTACTTTATTTGTTGTTCCTTATGCTTCTTATACCTCTTTCTTTTATGTTTTGAAAGTTTCCTTTTGTAATTTTCTTGATTATATTTTCTGTGCCTTCTATCCCTCACTTTCTTAGGTTTTGTTTTCTGTTTTCCCAGATTTAATGTATGTTTTGTTAAAAATTTGTTAGGTTTCATGTTTTTATTTCATTACCTGATCTAGCATTCTTCAAACCTGAGATTCTCTCTTCCATCTCTTTTATTCTGTTTGTTGTACTTCCCTCTGTAGTTTCTGTTCATTTTTCCCTGGATTTTCATATCTGGGGTTTCTATTGTTTTCTTTATGGCTTATATTTCAGTCTTTGGTCTCAAATCGTTTTTATCAGCAGTCTGGTTTTTTCCCCCTTCATTATCTTGCTTTTTTGTGTGATTTTTAATTTTTTTTCATATTTCAGCTGTTGCTTTTTTTCTTCGTTTTTTTAGTTAGATTTTCATTTCACTTTATGTCTTTATCATCTCAATAAACTTATCTTCTTACATAAGTATAGTCCTTTTTCCTTTGTTTTGAAATGTGCCTGGTCTGTGATCACGTGATTCTGATGTTTCAATGTGACCTCTTAGAATGTTGTATAAATTATTGCATTAAAGTCGACCAACTTCTTCTTTTCATTTTACCTTGGCAGTGTCTTGCATCTTGTTCAAATTGTTACAGTGGCTGTCTGAGTCTTTGGGAAGTGTTCTTGGTCTGCACTGTGGTTTGGGGGTCTCATTTCTCCTGCTCTTTTTCTTCCTTTTTACTTTATTGCTCCTTTGGTTTGCAAAACAATATTTTCCCAGCTTCATGTCATCTGTCCCAGGAGGAGCCTGCACTTTGAGCCAGTTCTGTGTCTCCACAATTTCATTGTTTTTATTTTTATTTGAATTCAAATGGTGTTTTAACCATAAAGTATGCAATTATTATGTTTAGTCAAATATAAAACTGATACATAATCAAACATAAAAAAGTATTAGCATGATTACGATAATCATACCACTGGAGGTATGAATAATGATTTGTAAGAATCCCTTAAGATCTAAACCTGCCAAGTTGTCATCAAAAATTTGTTCAATGTTTGAGGGTTATGATTTAACAAAAGTCCTATGTAAGTGAAAATTGAAATATTGAGCAGAGGCATTTCCCAGAAGATAAGCTGGAATATTATTCCATTCCCGTAAAAAATCTTTATAATCCAAATTATTAATGCAAATAGTGGTTGAATTCCAATCACAACAAACACAAAGTAATTTAATTAGTTCCTTCCTGCAACGATACAGGTTTTTTTTTTGCTTTGGTACATCAATTTCTGTTCAAAGTCGAGCATATAATTAAACCTGCTGAAACCAGTTTATGAAAATATGCCATTGCTCTACAAAGTCTTTTGTCTGCAAGGATGTATGTAAAGCGATACTAGCCACATTAGCAGTATCAACAACAGCAACAAGGTCAGGAATTACAGCTCTTACTGAACCTAACATGAACTTTGTTCTTTTCAATATATTGAAGAATTCAACAAAAATATCATCTATAGAATTTTGATATCAAGCATGACCTTAGTTTATAGGCAGCTAAATTTGTGTATGTTGCTCTAATATCATAAGTGATGATGATAAAACTGAATAGAGGAATTAATGCATGACTACAATTGCTAATCATTAAAACTAATTCCAGTAGGACAATTGATTCTTTCAAAAAAATACATATGATAGCGGCACTGAAGCAGTAACATTACTTCTAAATATGGTAAATACATAAGTAGAAGTGGATACTGGTGTTCCAAATAATGATCCATTTAAAACCTGAATAGGTTTAACGGTAACTACTATTTGCCAATTATGCATCTGTTTTGCAGCTTTCACTCTGAATAAGGCAATAAGATCATCACTGATTCTTCCATCTCCCCATGCAGACAACAGCTTCCATTTACCATTTTATTACTGGTTTGATTCATCATTGTACCAATAATCAAATCAGAAGAGGTAATATTCCTTTCAGAACAAGTGTTAATAAAATCACTATATGTACGACAATTGATCCATTTATTTTCAATTTTTTCCAAATTTTCCGAAAGAAATTTTCCATATAAATGGCTTATATTTTAACATATAATATTTAAAATATGGATATAGGGGATATGCAAATTCATAATTTTCAGTATTATTATCCAAGGCCTCAGTCATGGACTGTGCTCAGAGTCTTTGAGGATGATTGCTAGATTTTCCTATTTTAATAATAGGTTGTTACCACTGCTGAAATCCCATTGAAAACCAAGCACCATTTCCAAATAGTATTGGCTCCCTTTTATCCATATAAGTAAAACTATATGGAGTCCCATCAAAATCATTCAGATGAGTTAAATTATTCCTAGGAGGAGTAAGGATACTGGGATTGTTATACACTAACACATCAGTATCTACCCAAAAGACAGGCTGAAACATTGTTGGGTTAGGGACATAAGCCCATTAATTTACATCTGATCCCCGAACTGAAGAGACAGATAGCAGAGCCATCAGGGCCGGAAAATGATGTTCATCCATAACAGCTATTCTGGACTGCTGTATAATAATCTGAACCTAAGATGGCAAGAGATTTCACCCGAATTGCCATAGAGAGAATTTGTCTTCTTTGACAGAAGGGCCATCATGAGTCCATTGGAAACCTGTCTTTATTTTCTGCTCTTTTCTTAGTTCTGATCCATAACTGACGCACATCTTGCAGAGTAACAAGACTATCTTCTCCCTTTCAGCATTATCAATGCCAGCTGCCATTCATTACCTTGCATTTTTGTCCCCTATTTTTTAAATTCGGCATTTGTGGTGTTTATAAAACGTTTCTTTGCGGATTAAGTTATGCGCATGCAGCGTATTTAGGAAATTTTATATAAACAATGCTTGCTGTAAATTGGCTCTCCCATTATTCTAAAAAACACATTAATTCAAAACTTCCTTTCCTGTTTTTGATTTTTTTAAATTTGTTTTATTGACTCATGGACACATTTAACAATAGCTTGTTCTTGTGGATTATATTAAATACTTGTAACAAGAGCAATGATATATGATTCACAGAACCTAGGAAATTCTTTAGAATTATATAAGTATGTCCATTATCTGTTTTAGTAAAAGAGGTAACACAGGTGATGGAAAAGGTGTTGTATAACTTGTGTGTTCTCCAGCTAACGGAGTAGCCCATATAAATGAACAAAGAGTATCTATGGTTACTTAGGGGAATGATAAACGTTCAAATTCTGTAATGAGTAATAACCATTTGCAAAATTTCATTTGATTGAGATCCTTGATGATTAGCCCACTGAGTAATGAAATGGTTATGTAACAGATGACAAATTGAAGAATTTAAAATAATTTATTTAGCTTGTTGAAATGGAATTTTATGTTTGACATGTACATTATTATCATTAGTATGTAAATGTTCATGTTCTCCCTGAACAAAGGAAAAGGTACTAATTTATAACGTGAGGATTTTCAAATTTAATATATCCATGCAAATTTGTGTTTTCGTGCATGAGTAAGAGACTTTATTTTGATTTAAGAGCTAAAATGAATTTAAACAAAGTTAACAGAATGCTTACTGGAACGAAGTACGGCATGAAATGTATTTTTAACAATTACTACAATATAAGCTCAATCACCTACGATATTTAATTCTTGAGGTAAATCTTGCTTGGCTTTTACAACAGCATACAATTAATTTTGTTGTATGGACGAGTAATCTGTAAGTACTACCCAGTACTTATATTCTGTCCAATAATCACTTAGTTTTTCAACCATCATTAAAAATAGCTAATGCATCAGGTGAAGGATTGAAAGCTAAAATTTTTTTTGAAGAATTATTTATTAATTATGTATGCAGCATTCTGGCTTGCTCGAAGTATGCCAGCACACCAGAAGAGGGCGCGAGATCTCAGTACAGATGGTTGTGAGGCACCATGTGGTTGCTGGGAATTGAACTCAGGAGCTCTTGAAGAGCAGCCAGTGCTCTTCACCTGAGCCATCTTTCAGCCCCTGAAAGCTACAATATTATTCATTAAAAATGTAAGTACTCCCACAATTTTCTGTGGGTAAATGATATTCAAAGTTCCAGTAATAGAAACTGCATGAATTTGTAAAGCTTCTTTAATCTAAAACATGTATTCTACTTATTCTTTTGGAAATGCAAAAATGATAGTAGAAAAGTTTAGACCTGTGAAAGTCAGACATCGTGGTTGAATTCCATAGACTACCATTTGTTTATAACTCATTGTTTTTGAAAATATATGCTTTTTGTTAATCCATTCAATGGGAAATATATTTTCAGCCGAAGAGCCTGCAGGATATTGATAAGTATCCAATAATAATATTTTAAATGGATTGTTTTTTCAAAAAATCCATTTTCTTAGGATCATGGGCCAAGTTAAGTTCTATGAGCAAATTTAAAAGGAGATCGATGTCAATATAATTCCTGATCCCATTGACAAAGAGGCCATATATTTGATTTTTTTTTATGCATGGTCATTACTTGTGCAGCTGGCACTACTTTCTGTTTTGACACAGTGACCAGTTATTTTCATTTGCTTTTCTTTGAGGATAGTAAAACTCAAATTATATAGACCAGAAACAGACAGGTACTTTCTCACCCTATCTCATAGCTTTTTCAGCATTAGCTTTAATTCTTTACCAAGTAGGTGCCTTCTGGATACCAAAGAATTATAAGGCTTTATTATTTCCACACACATTTCTAAATCAGAAAAATAAACGTGAACCCCATGAGTTTTTATTGAATGATTTAGCGTTGCTAGGTACAGAGAAGATTTGGCTTGTCCCGTAACCCTGTAATGAGGATTACTTATCTGGTTAATATTTTACACTTCCTAACTTTTACTCTTTATGGTCCCTGTTCCGGTGACACTTATCAACATCTACTGCATTGTAGACCCTTGATATGGTTGTCTTGTAAATCAGTACACTGGGATGCAGAGTATAAACAACTGCACAATAAGATTTCTTTATTATGGCTTTTTATACATACTCAAAAGCACAACCTCAACTCTGAAACCCCTCTGTACTCATGTACATGGTCATGATAAACTCTTGCCTCTCCTTGCCAGAACAATACCTCAATTAATATCAGTAATAAAAATGAAAATAAGTACATAGAAACAAGGCAACACGTATACAGAAGCAAAGCACTCCTTTGTGACTGGTAGAGTGTGAACACCTGAGCTCAAAAGTCAACTCTATCCATGGTATAGATTCTGAGAGAACATTTGAGAAATAGGCAGAGATTGCTTTCATCTATGCTTGTTTTCTCATGCAACCATTTCCCGACTTTGTCTCATTTATACCACGAGTAGCCTGCACTCTAAGGTAGTTTGGTGCATTCATTATTTTCCTTTTTTTTGATTTTTATTTGTGGTAAAAGGAGTATTAACCATAAAGTATGAAAATTTTCCGCATTTGAAACAAACATCATCAAAAATAGAAAGGCATAAGAATGATTGCAATAAGCATACTAACAGAGGTATGATTAATACCTTGTGTGAATCCCTTAGGGTCTAATTTTCCATATTATCCTGTCAATTCATCATCATAAATGTGTGCAATGGTAGAAGAATCTGAATCAGGATATGATTAGGAAAAGCAAGTCCTATATCATCACACAAGTGCTCAATGAGAGATTGAGAAGCAGCATTGCCCAAAAGATAAGGTTGAATAACCTTCTATTCATGTTAAAAATCATTATGAGCTTTATCAGTAATGCCAATAGTTATTGAATTCCAATTACAAGGCAAAGTAATAAGTTCTTGCACAGATAAATATTTCTTTCCCAACCATCCCAGAGTTTGCTTAAGTCCATCAATCTCTGTCTGAGGTAGAGCATGTATTTGAGTTTGTTGAGTCCAGTTCTTGATAAACTTTATACTGTTGCCCTACAAAATGCTTTGTTTGCAGGGATGTATGTAAAGCAATACCAGTCACAGAATCATTAGCAGCAACAGCGATAAGGTTAGGAATTACAGCTATTACTAAATCTAACATGCAATTTGTTCTTTTCAATATCTTATTTAGGAATTCTACAACATGATGATCTAGAGAACTCAGAGCCCAAGAATGACCTAGGTTTACAGGCAGCCAAATATGTGTATGTTGCTGTAGTGTCATAAGTGATGAGGATTAAACTTAACAGAGGGATTAATACATGAATATCATAGAAAATCTTTACTACTAATTCCAGTAGTGAAATTGACTCTTCCAGGTAAAAATACATATGTAAGTAAGTAGCACATAGGTAGTAACATTAGTATTACTGAATAAGGTAATTTTACAAGTAGAACCAGATACTGCTGTTCCAACAAATGTGCCCTTAAAGAGCTGAACAGGTTTTAAGGCAGCTATCTGTATTGCATTATGGGCTGTGTGGAAGGCAATCAATGCCAGAAAATGGCCTCCTGTTAACTTTTTATTATTGGCTTGATTCATCCGGGTAACACTAAGCAAATCACAAGTTGTGATATTGCAGAACAATTGTTACAAAGTTAACCATATGGGCCCCAATTGACCCATTTGTATTGAAGTATTTTTCCAAATATGCTCAACAATTTTCCAAAAGATGGCTGAAGTTTGAAATTGTAATGTGTATAATCTATACATACAGGTTATGCTGTTTCTTAATTTTCAGTGCCAATATCCCATGCATGATTAATGGGCTATGCTGAGAGCCTCATATATTTTTTTAAGTTTATTTATATCATGGATTGTGTTACTGCATTTATGACTGTTGTATCATCCCTGCATCTCTGGGATGAGGCTGAATTTATTATGTAGGTTTTTAAAATATATTCCTGGATCTGGTTTGCCATCATTTTATTGAGTATTTTGTCGTTCATGTTTATTACTGAGATTAGTTTTTAATTCTTTTCCTCCGTTGATTCTTTGTGTGATTTCGCATCAATCTTACTTCATACTCATAAAACGAGTTCTGGCAATGTTCCTTCTGGTTATATTTTTTGCAACATTTGGAGGAGTACAGGAAGTTCTGATGGAATTCTTCATTAAAACCATTTGGCCCTGGAATATTTGGTTAGCTTTTGATGAGAGCTTCGATTTCCTTTAAGAGTATATGCCTAGGGGGCTGGAGAGATGGCTCAGTGGTTAAGAGCATTTCCTGCTCTTCCAAAGGTCCTGAGTTCAATTCCGAGCAACCACATGGTGGCTCACAACCATTTGTAAAGAGGTCTGGCGCCCTCTTCTGGCCTTCAGGCATACAGACAGAACATTGTATACATAATAAATAAATAAATTTAAAAAATTAAAAAAAAGAGTATATGCCTATTTAAATTGCTCATCTAAGCCTTATTTTATTTTAGGTAAATGGTGACTAGCCAGAAAATTGTTCATTTCATTTATGTTTCACAATTTTGTGGAGTACAGGTTTCTGTGGTATGATCTATATTTTTTATAATTTTATAAATTTTATAATTTTTTATAATTTTATGTTTAAAATCTATTTCTTGTACTACCTCTGGATTAGGGTGTTCAAATTCTCCTGTTGTAAATTCCCTGGCTTCTCATACTATCATGTTGTCTTTCAAATTGTTGGAGGTATTCTTACATAAATGCATGCACATTTGTACCAATCCTGTTAGGAGAGTCTTGCCTGCTTGGTATGGTCTTTGCTGCGGCTACCTCTGTGCTTGTGGTTTTTTCTTGGTCTGTCTTCTCTTAGTTTCCTTAGCTCTGGAGTCACTTATATCTATTCCACCCTGGAGTAGACTGTGGTGATGGACATCAACACACTCCAGATGGATAGGATTCCTTGGTGGCAAGCTAGGATGGGATAGAGTATTTTTGCATTCATGTTCATAATTGAGATTAGTTTTTTCTTCCCTTCCTCTTTTGAGTCTTTTTGTTTTCGCATCAATCTTACTGCATAGTCATAAAAAGAGCTCTGACAATGTTCCTGGTTATGCTAGCCCCCCCTCCCCCACAGCTGCTGAGCACATGTCCACGCCCGGGAGCACGCAGCTCCCGCTGCCTGGAGGGCGTGGCCCCCATGAAAGGTCCAGCTGCTCCTCAAGCCGCGCCGTCACCACCTCCCTCTCCTTGTGGTTTGAGGTATCCCAAGAGTGGTAGAAGGAGTCCTCCCGGATCCAGGCTCTGCCAGGCAGCCGCGAGCTCGAATGCCTGCAAGCGTGCGCCTGTGGGAGGAGGCTGCGCTCTTCCCTCAGGGGCCCAGCGCAGTGTGAGGATCCCTGTCAGCTTTGCCGCTCATTGGACATGGACCGGTCCTGGCAGCGGGCGAGGTGGCGAAGGGAACCCGGGACCCCAGGCCGCGCGACACAGCCCCGAGGCGCCTCGCCCACGCTCGCGCTCCATCCCATCCCCTCCGCTTCCTCCATTTAGCGCGCCGGATAGCGAGCTGGACGCGAACCAGGGCAAGCCTTGGGCCTTTCAACTTAGTGGTTTCTGGCCCACTGCCCGCGCGCTATGTGTGAGGCATGGCCCGGCGAAGGAGGCACTTAGGGGGCTTGGGGCTCCCCAGCTGGCAGCGGTGACGGAGAGGGTGTGCGGAACAATGAGCTGGGCACCTACAAGCCGCCACCGCTTTTAGCTGGCTGAGCGGGCCCACCTGCAAGCATGGCCCCCGTGCTCGGGCCAGGTGTCCCAATGCTTTAAGGCCAGAGCGCCCAGATCATGGCGCACTATGGCTGGGGCTGTGGGGACGTTCCTTCATTAATTTATTTATTTGTGGAGAGCTTTCTCTGAGCAACCTTGATGGCCAGCACCAGGAGCATAGAGCTGTAGCATTTTGAAGAACGGGACAAAAGGCCGCTGCCAGGGTCACGGAGAGGGGCTCCCAGCTCCTCGGGGGCAGCATCTCTGGCCCCAAGGGCAATGGGCTCATCCTCCAGCCTGGAGCACAGTGCACACTGCAGCTTCTACCGCACGCGGACTTTGCATGCCTTAAGCTTTGAGAAGAAGGCCAAGAAGGCATGCTTCTACTGGAATGGGGACTGCTACTTCAATGGCCTGGTCTTTGCCATCTCCAATGATAGCTTCAGTTCCTTTGATTCGCTTCTCACAGAGCTGACCCTCTCGTTTTCTGACAATGTGAACCTGCCTCAGTGCGTCCGCACAATCTACACCATAGACTGCAGTCGGAAGGTCACCAGCTTGGATGAGCTGCTGGAAGGTAGGAGGGGTGGGCAAGGCTTGGCAGGTGCAGGCAATGCTTGGAAGGTGCAGTGACTGTGGGCTGAGTACTTCCCCGCCTAGAGCGGGGCAGGTGCTTTCTAGGCAGCCAGGGGGATTAGAGCTCCTCTGTAGGTTGTGTTGGGCCCGGGTGCACACATTTTCTGTTCTTCTCAAGAGATTTGCCTTTTTTTTTTGGAGAAAATTCTAATGAGTAGAGACAAATACAGACAATGGTACCTTTAAAATTAGCCGACTTATTTTTTCTGGAAGGGCAAGCTGTTTGAAAGCATGGTCCTCCAGTGAGGCGCGGGGTAACCCTTGGTGGAGCTCAGCGCAGCACCTGTACCATCCCCCTGTTTGGGATCCCACTGTACCTTCTGTGCATGCCTGTGGTTCTGACTTGCTCCAGGTTGGCTTTACTGATTTCACTTACGGCAAAAATCACTCGAAATCAAGAGGGGCGATCCAGCATAGCAGGTATCAATCTTGGCTTCATCTTGGACCATATTGGACACTTTGAAATATATAGGTGACTGGCCCCACCCACCCCTTAGATATTATGATGTGCATGGTTGGGGTGTGACTTGAGCGTTTAAAGTTTTGAATGTTCCTCAGATGATTTCAGTGTGTAGACAAAATGGAAAAGTAGCTGTGTTTAAAGAATTTTCCACATTTGGTCGACAGCAGGGTGAATCAAGATGAATCTCACCTGCCTTCTCCCTGAAGAGGATAACTAGGGTCAAGGGAAGTGACAGCAGAGGCCTATTAGAAATTAGTGCCTGAGTTTCTCCATTACTTTTAGCAAATGGTACCCTTGCTCTCATAATTAAAATTGTCTTCTATATAATTTAGCAGTAGAAGGGACTACCTCACACTTTGTCTTAGAAGTGAGATTTGGTTTTAAAGACTAAAAGAAGAGAGTAAGAAATCTGTAGGTGTGCCAGTAAAATGAAGAAAACATCATTGAGAGGACCACATTACTTTCATATGCATATCAGAATATACATTTAGAGCAATTTAGTTCATTGAGCTCTTTCTTCCTTAAAATATCTTTTACAAATTTAAGATTAATTTTGAAATAATGATAAAATTGTTTCTCAGTCAGCGAGTCTCCTCCCCCATTTCCTTGCTCATCATCTTCATCTCTTAACAGTATTTTGCCTCACCTGAAGAAAGTCTTAAAAATGCATTGCTGGCTCTATGCATGTTCATTAAGCCAGTGTGATTGAAAGAACCTGAAAAGTGGCTCAGTGGATATGTGTCTCCTTAGTTTAGTAATCAAAGTCAGTAGCTGGGAAGTTACACATGAATCTTATAGTGCACTTAAATACTTAGTAGCCTGGCTCCTAGAGATACTTGTGTCATGGTCTTCAGAATCTTCCAGCAAAATTATGCCTGACACCCACTGCCACCTCCAAGTGCTGCGATTAAAGGCATACACTACCATGCCTTGCCTACTTTATTTTTTTGACTCTGAATAGACCATGTGGAGATTCATAAGGCTATGTCTTCCTCCTCCTCCTCTTTCCCCTTCTTCCCCTTTTCCTCCTCTTCCTTTCCCCAGCCCCTAACTCCCTTCTCCTCTTCCAGGTGCCCAGGCACTTTGACATCAGAGTTACATCTCAGGCCTGCCCTGCTTATTGTTTATCTGTCCTTCAGATATGACCCATTTCCCTCAAGTCGTCTCATTCTTGGAAGGCCTGTCTGTCTGTCTTTCATTTTTGGACGAACACTTGTTTTCTGAACTTTTGTTACTTGTGTGAGTGCTGAATCTAAGTCACAGTCGGTATTGCTTGCCTAAACTTAGGGCTAAACTGTGCTGTTATATCCATGGAAGATTAAGGATGCAGAAGAGGAAAATTGAAGGACCCCAGAGGCTGGGGAACCACTGCTTGGATGAGCCTGTTAATGGGATGCTACACTCATTGTGCCCCAGTTTGTTTGCAGATGTCAACCGTCTTTCAGTTTGAAACCATTCCACTAGCCTTATACTTGCAGTTTATTTATTTGGACAAGAGTCTCATTGTTGTAGTTCTGGCTGACCTGGAACTAAGATACACCTTCTTCTGCCTCCCAAATATTCTGTTTGAGATATATATGACCACTCTTGGCTATATTTGATTTTATTTGCTACATAGGAGTATTTGATATTGTGAGCTATCTCAATGCATGTACACAGTGTTAATGATCATGTCACGGTAACTGGTGTATCTATCACCTCCAATATTTTTTTGTTTGTGCCAGGAACTTTCAAAATCCTCTCTGCTATTGACTTGGAAACATTTCACTAAATTTTTGTTAACTGTAGTCATTGTACTACTGTGTGGAACAGTAGAAGTTGTTCCTCATAATCCCCTGATATTACAAAACCTGAATGTTTGTGCCCCTGGAAATAAGAATAGGAGCCTGGTAGTGGTAGTGCATCCCTTTAATCCAAGCACTTGGGAGGCAGAGGCAGGTGGATCTCAGTGAGTTTGAAGCCAACCTGGTCTACAGAGCAAGTTCGAGGACAGGCAAAAAAAAAAAAAGCCGGGTGATGCCTTTAATTCCAGCACTCGGGAGGCAGAGGCAGGCGGATCTCTGTGAGTTCGAGACCAGCCTGGTCTACAATGCTAGTTCCAGGATAGGCTCCAAAGCCACAGAGAAACCTTGTCTCGAAAAACCAAAAAAAATAAAAAGAAAGAAAGAAAGAAAATAAGAATAAGTGCGGCAGGTGAGTGTAGCTCAGTGGTAGAAGGCTGCTTTACAAGATTCTAGCTTGTGGTTAAAAACCCATGGGTCATGACCTCCTGGGGATGAATGACCCTTTCACAGTGGACACATATCAGATATCCCGCATATCAGATATTTTCTTCACAATCCTTAACAGTAGCAAAATTGTAGCTATGAAGTAGCAATGATGTAAGCATGAATTCTAATTCTTATTAACAATAAAAACTGAGAGTCAGATACTGGGTGTTAATGCTGAAGATTAGAGAAGCAGAGTGCCAGCCACTAGAGAGTTTTTACTTCTACCAGTGCACAAACCAAGGGGCAATCCTGTCTTCAGACTGCATCTCCAGACTGTATCTGTCTCCACTAAACCTTCAGACTGCAGTGCTCTTGACTCCTCCCTCTTTATAGTCCTGTCTAGTTCTATCTACCTCCCTAGTGCTGGGATTAAAGGTGTGAGCCCCCACTCCCTGGGTTCTAGTGATTTAGCTTTGCACTACGATCTTCAGACAAGCTTTGTTTTTTAAAACACAAACAAAATAACAGTACACAGTGAAATATGGTTGGGGGTTATCACAGCGTAAGGAACTACATTAAAGGGTCACAGCTTTAAGAAGGTGGAGATCCACTGCTCTAGAGCACCACCACCAATATTGGTAAAACAATCTACATAAAAATATAGCATACAAATGATAGAGATTGCTAACTGCATTGCAATTTAAAGATATTTATAAATATAAAGATGATATGCAAAGGTTCCATACTGCAATGCCATCCAAGCACAGTGGCTGTGAAAGAACTGGCCAACCTTCACGACTTGTGAAAATGTAAGTTACCAGGATAAAGCTGCAGGCAATGTTTGTACTAACTTAACTGCTATTCACGGATCCCTTCAGTGCTTAATGCTATGTTGGTGTGCAGAATTGATGCAATGCCATTCAGAATGCCATGCACTGAGCCAGCTATATAGCTAACTGACTTCTATTCCTAGTAAGTGAATATTCTCTGCCCGT
This sequence comes from Microtus pennsylvanicus, assembly GCF_037038515.1. Lineage (NCBI taxonomy): Eukaryota > Metazoa > Chordata > Mammalia > Rodentia > Cricetidae > Microtus > Microtus pennsylvanicus. The sequence continues at coordinate 114,233,081 of NC_134586.1, forward strand.
AACTTGCTGTGAGCATATCTTTAAATTAGGTATTATCTTATTTTCCCAACTAATTCCTGTCCAAGTTACATACCTTGCACCTAAAGAGTTAGAGCTTTGGGCAGGAGTTTGTGTGGCTGTGCTTCATTTAGAGGTAATTATTTAGATGTATTTCACAGTGGGGTGATGCATACATTTTATCATAAAAACCAACACAAAATTAAAATTCCCATTGTGAACTCTAAGGGTATCTTACCCATGACCAGGTGTGGAGAACTGAGGGCAGGCCACGGATCTCTTAGTTTACACTAGTGCATGAGAACTATTTTTGGTCTCCTCATTAGTAGAATTTCTGTTTTCACATTTAGCTAATTTCTTAGGTCTTAAGACAAACTTCTGTAGTGTCATTTTATTTGTATTTTTAAAAATAAAGCTTGGAAAAGTAAAACAGCCACACTGGCCAGTCTTACTGACTATGCAGCAAATGACACATACTTTAATCCCAGTAGTTACAATGACATACACCTTTAATCCCAGTAGCCACACTAGTTTACCATAGAAACCAAACAGTAGTGGTGCATGCCCTTAATCCCAGAATTAGAGATGATTATAAAATGGGAGGAGACAGCTCACAGTCACAGTCTCATTCTGAGACTTTCTGGAGGCAGGATCACTATTTTCGGGCTGAGGTTAAGGTCAGAGCCAGTGACTGACTGCTTTGCTTTTCTGGTCTTCAGGTTGAACCCTAATACCTGTCTCTGAGTTTTTATTAATCATGCTCCCACTCCTATATCTATATGTTGAAACCTCAGTATATAGACATACCTTTCTTCATATCTGCGTCCACAGTAGTTTCTCTGCACTTTTCCTGGTGGCAAGCATCATAAACCCAACAGTTGGATGTATCTTCAGGAGAGAACTGTGCTTAGCTTTCAGATGTGTTGAAAATGTGGTCATAGAGGTCACCCACCTTATTTTGTGTCCACCGCAGATGGAAGTGACAGGGAAGCTCCTTGGGCCTGACACAGGGGTACAGTGCACATAGTACCCCAGCTGGAGCAGGAGATTTTGTGTTACCTTGATGATTCCCATAATTTTTACTTTAGCCAGTGCACAGTTTGGTTAGAAAACCCAATTAAAATGTTTGACACGGTAAACTAATAAAACAGTCTTACTTTTCCCCACTCCGTATTTTTCTAAGCAGCTATGAGGGGTACTCATCTTCTGATGGAAATGAGCACTTTTGACTACAATGCACTCAGAAGCTCACCCACATTAGGTTTCACTAAGAGCACATATAACTGAATGTGGTTTTCCTCGGTTGCATTCTTTTTGGGAAAATTTTCCTTAGATTTTGAAATTAGGAAAGCATTGAAATTCCTAAGATTTACCAGTATTAAGCATTAAATGCCTTTCCATGTTTTCTTCTGCATTCCCTTGTTTAAGTGTGATGAATGCATGTCTATCAATATGTCCGTCATTTTCTCCAGAAGTGAAGAGCCTGTGTTTCAGGCTTAATCAGGTTTTGTTTTTCTCATAATGTTGTCTGCTTGCTCCTTCTACAAGAATGATGTAAAACCATGGGCTCCAGATTTCGTGTCACAGAATTTGATTTGAATGTCAGGATTATTTATAAATTAGTTAATGACCTAAATTATTAAATTTTAGCAAATGTGAGAATGATATTGACTTACACACAAGTAGTCTAATACTGCTGGTGTATGAATTTCCTACTTTGTAAATCATATGTAGCTCTCCCACAGTCAGCATCACTCTCAATAGTGGACAACTTCAAAGCTTCTAATTTAAAAGGAGGAGGAGAAACTCACACTCACCCCATAAGCAACTGAGGGCCCCAGGAAGAACAGATTTTTAGAAAGGCAAAGGTGTTGGAAGAAGTGTCTAGGTCAGAATTTCTCAACTAGTGGGTTGTGATTCTTTTGGAAGTTGGACAACTCTTTTGCAGGGGTTGTCTAAGTGTCTACGACCACTGGAAAACACAAATAATTTACTTATGACTCATAACACTAGCAAAATCAGTTATGAAGTAGCAATGAAAATAATTTTATGGTTGGGAGTCAACACAGCATGAAGAACTATATTAAAGGGCCACAGCATTAGGAAAGTTGGGAACCACTCATCTATGTCCTAGATTATAACTAGGGTTTGTTTTCAAAGCAACTAGGGAAAGTAAAAATCTTACATATGCTTTCATAACCTGTCTACCAGTGACTGTTTCAGCTGGACCAGGGTGAGGCTTGGATCTGCTGAACGAACAAGATCACCTAATTTATATATATAAAAAAAACTTCTTAACTAACTAGAGAATGATGAGAAACCAATAGCTTGTAAGCTCAGTGTGCAGAAAACTGTATGTGCACATGCACACCATGGAAGTGTGAAGCTCTATTCTGTGTACACCTTGACTCAGAACTTTCCAAATTATAGAACTGTTCTACATGTTTCTAGTAGGAACATTATGAAGGGAAAGTGGAGACAGGGAAGGAAGGAGTTAACCACCTCTAACTGCACAATCACATGAAGGGCTTGCTCTTCTGCTTGTTTCTGTTCTTCCAAGCCCATGCAGAGAAGGAAATTAAAACATGAGTTGAAAAGGGTGTGTCCTGGGTGGTTTGTCAGCTGCACAAGGTCTGGTTGATCAAAGGAGATGGACATAGAAAATCTGCTCATTTTCTTTTTACCTTGTTTGGGAAGTTATTCTAGGTAGAAAAGAATAGAGTTAATGGGGCTGGAGAGATGGCTCAGTGGTTGAGAGCATGGCCTGCGCTTCCAAAGGTCCTGAGTTCAATTCCCAGCAACCACGTGGTGGCTCACAACCATCTGTGAGGTCTGGTGCCCTCTTCTGGCCTGCAGACATACACACACACAGAACATTGTATACATAATAAGTAAATAAATAAATAAAATATTAAAAAAAAAAAGAATAGAGTTAAGCACAGCTGATAGCAGCACTTTCTCAGGTAGGTTCGGCTTGCTAGAGGCAAGCTTCCTGGGGCTGGAGAGATGGCTCAGAGGTTAAGAGCATTGCCTGCTCTTCCAAAGGTCCTGAGTTCAATTCCTAGCAACCACATGGTGGCTTGATTTTATGTAGCCCAGGGTAGCCTTGAACTCAAAGAGATCCGCCTAACTCTGTCTTCTGAGTCCTGGGATTAAAGGTATGTACTACCACTCCCTGGCCTGTAGGGCTGACTAGGGTGGCTGCTTTGCCTTCTGATCTCCAGTAAAACTTTATTTATTAGAACACAAATACTATAACACTAAAAATGTCCAATGTTTTTGAGGATGCAGTGATTTGACCTTTTCAAAAGAGATAAAAATGTACAATTTATTAGCTTTGAAAAGCAGTATGCAAATTTTTGTAACTCTCTCAAAGGTCTTACTGCTTGAACTCATAAATTCATTTTAGAAATTTGTCTTAAATAGCCTGAAAAACAAACATAAGAAACTGTGCATAGGGGCTGGAGGGATGGCTCAGAGGTTAAGAGCACTGATTGCTCTTCCAGAGGTCCTGAGTTCAATTCCCAGCAACCACATGGTGGCTCACAACCATCTGTAATGAGATCTGGTGCCCTCTTCTGGTTTGCAGCATATATGTAGGGAAAACACTGTATACATAATAAATAAATCTTTAAAAAAAACTGTGCATAGCAACTTTAAGCCCAGCATGGAATAATGAAAATGGATCGCTACCAGTTAAGTACCGAATGTGAAAACATTCCATTTCTTCCTTCATACTGGACATTTCCATGTGTGTTTGGGGAAATCTAACAGTTGAGGAAAAGGCTAAAGGAAAGAAACAATGAGTGAGCTCTGTTTGTTGTGTTTTTTATTTTGCTCACAAGGATAGGAAAGACAACTTAAAAAGTAATGCAGCAGAAACAGTAGACTGGGGGCACAGAGGTGAGGGGGAGAGAATGGGAGGAGAGGAAGGAGGGGAAACTGCGGTAGGGCTCTAAAATAAATAAATAAATAAAAGTAATTCAGAGGTTGTCATTACCATCAGAAAACAAATGTTTGCTGTTGTGATCCTTCTGCATCATCCTGAAGTTAAACAGTCTGAAAGTGATCTTTGAAATCTTAGAAGATGGCTATAGAATGCTACAGGGATTACTCTGGTTACTTGTTGGTTAGTTGGTCTTTCTTCAGAGATAGGGTCTTACTGTGTGGCCCACGTTGGCTTGGAGTTGATGCATTCACTTGCCTCTGCCTCCTAAGTTCTGTGATTATAGACCTGCCCTACCCAGATATTTACATCTCCTGTTAGGTCTTATTAACGTACATATTTTTCATGTGCAAAGAAAAAGTGATGTTTTCAAGCTTTGACATGATCCATTGTTTTTGAAAAAAAAAGTATGGATTTGACTTCTGTATACACAATTTTTTGGATTCTACATTCTTGGCACCCAGGCCATTCTTGAGGAGCTGTGGTTATCTTTGTGATTTAAAATTTTGCTTTACCTTGCTATTTTCTGTTTGGTGTAAGGTTTAAGGAGAAATAGAACAGTATCTCTTGCCTTAAAATGACAAGGAGTTGGGGCTAGAGGAGTGGTCAGCGGTTAAGAGCACTGGCTGCTCTTCCAGAGGTCCTGAGTTCAATTCCCAGCACCCACATGGTGGCTCACAACCATCTGTAATGGGAACTGATGCCCTCTTCTTTCATGCAGGCACACATGCAAATAGAAGCACTCACACACATAAATAATTCTTCTAAAAATAGCAAGAAATTGGGCTATGTTTAAGATTAATGAAAACCTTAGTTAGGCAGTGTTCATTTTTACTTTATTTTTCCATAAAATTTCTTTATTCTCTGGATTGGTTAAACTAACTACTTGCTGCTGATGTTTTTTTTTCCTTTTGTACTTTTGAGACACGATTTCTATGTATCCCTGACTGTTCTGAAATTCTCTATGTTGACAAGGCTGGCCTTGAACTCAAAGAGATCTGCCTGCCTCTGCCTCTCAAGTGCTGAGATTAAAGGTGTGTGCCACTATGCCCATGCCCAGGTCTAACTGCTTTCTTAAGATTCTTTATAGTGTGTGCATGTGTGTGTATGGTGTGTGTGGTTTAGTGTGGTATGTGTGGTGTAGTATGGTGTGTGCCATGTGTATGTATGTGTGTGTGGTGTATTGTGATGTGTGTAGGTATGTGTGTGGTGTATTGTGATGTGTGTAGGTATGTGTGTGTGGTGTAGTGTGTAGGTGTGTGTGATGTGGATGGTGTGTATATGTATGTGTGTGGTACGTGTTATGTAGTGTGGTATAGTGTGGAGTGTGTGATGTGTGTATGTATGTGGTTTAGTGTGATGTGTATTGTGTATATATGTATGTGTGTGGTGTGTTGTGTGTGTGGTGTATGTGTGTGGTATAGTGTGTGTGAGGTGTTTGGTGTGTGTATGTGTGTGTGGTGTAGTGTGTGTGATGTGTGTATGTATATGTGTTTGGTGTAGTATGGTGTGTGTAGTGTGTTTGTATCGTGTGTGTACGTGTTGGTCTAGTGTGTAGTGTGTTTGATGTGTGTATTTTTATGACACATT